>NW_025335568.1:1565557-1613350 GCF_004798865.1 Varanus komodoensis | reverse complement strand
ACCCGGCCGGGCGCCCGCCGCGTGCTTTGGACTGCGGCTCCCGGCAGTTCTGCCCGGGGGCTGCGACGACCGGGGCCGCGGGCGGGCGGGGGGCGAGACCTGCTTCGGGTCCCCTGCCCCAGGCTGGCGCGCTCCGGAAGCGCGTACCTTGAGCCCGGCCCGGGCGAGCGCGTCCCGGGTGGCGGGGGCAGCCCTGCCGCAGCCCGAAGGCCTCTGCTTGCCGCTGCCGCTGCCCCGGCTCCGTGCGGGGCGAGCGACCCGAGGGCAGCTTTCCGCACCGGGGCCACCGCAAGGAGGCCCCGCCGGTGCTGCAGGGCCGGGGCAGGTCAGGCCAGGTGGGGAGCCAGCCGAGCTGCGCAGCGCTCGACCCACTGGGCGGGTGGGAAGCGGCAGTGCCTCGGTCTGGGAGCTGGACCCGGAGCCGAAGGCTAGCCGGGCGTTTCACACGGTCGCCCTGCCTGAACGAGATGCCGCCTGGCCCTGGCCGGGCCCTCTCTGCTGGGAGGGTGGCTGCCGCCGTCCCCTCCGCTGCGGCCGGGACAGGAGTCGTGCCCCCTCCGGGCCCTGGGCGATGCGGCTGGGTCTGGGAACGCCCGGCAGTCCGGCTGCCCCCTTTGCAGGAGGGCAGTGCGATATGCTCCCCGTGCCACAAGCCACCCACGGCAGGCTCCCCGTCTTGGCTAGCTGGAGCTCTGCTTGGCCTCGTTGGCCGGCAGCGGCTTCCCGGGATGCTTTCCAGCCCGCTGATGGGGAGCCCTGGGCAAGAACAGCAGAGCTGCCCCCCCCAGTCCCTGCCAGATGGGGCTCCGCCACTGGGCTCCCGCCCTCCCTTTTTGTTCCGCACTTCGGGTCACGTTGACGCGGCTACTGAGACCGCGGGACTGGACTGGGCCGCCCTTCCAGCAACGGCCCCTTGTGGATCTGGCCTTGGCCCTCGGGGACCGGTGGGCACCCGTGGGTGGAGAGTGTCCCGATGGAGGCACGCAGCTGGTACCGGGAGAAGATGGTGTGGTGGAGGGACGGTCTGGCTGCAGCGGAGGACGGCTCCTTCCCCTGCCCCCGCGGGTCCCCAGGGAGCAGCCCGAGGGACCCCAGGGCTCGCTTCCCTGCCTGGGCTGCCGGCGTCCGGGTGACTGGCCAGCCGTGCCCTGGCAGCCCAGGATGATCGGCACCCGCAGTGCCTGCCGCGTCCTGACCCTGCCGCAGCTGACTCGGAGGGCCCTCAGGCGCGGGCCTGGATCCTCACTTCCTGCCCGGGCAGACACTTCCCCAGCCCTAGTGAAATGGCATGACCCATATTGGTAGCGGTTTGCTCTTGTTGCATATTGGTCCTGCTATTCCGTTTTTCTGTGATTTTTAAAAAAGACTAACCTCACTATTTTCCCAGCCTTCCCCCTCTGTGATCATTTGGGTTAAGAAAAAAACCATTATATAGAATGCTTTCTTGAATTTCTCTGCCATCTTAGAGCTGAAGCCCTTTTGTTGATAACTTGATACAGTGCAATCGTATAAAATTTCCCAAATACAGAACATCACAAACTGTTAAAACCTGAGATAGGTTGTCCCTCAAGCCCTGGAATACGCTTTGATGCCTTTACAGACCATCTTAACTAGATGGTCGAATACGCCTTGATGCCTTTACAGACCATCTTTACAGACCATCTTAACAGCAAAAGGATGTCTCAGAAAGAGGGAGGAAATTCCCAGGTTGCGCTGATGCAAAGTCTGCCTTGGAGTTGGGGCCGTGTTATAATGGGAAGAGGAAGGACCGCCCACTCGAAAGCACTTTGTGGCGTGTGCCGCCAAGGTAGAATCAGGCAGCTTGTACAAACAGTGCCTTCCCGGAGGCTGGCTTAATAATTTTGGGCTAATGAGTACTCGCTTGCTTTCTTGGGGGACAGAAGTGTACACATCGCTCAGGTTGGTTGGATGCACGGCTAATGGACTGGAAAGTTTTTCCAAGATCTGCGTATTTTGTTTACTTAAAGAGCCTGTGTCGTCGACACAACCAGTTTTGCAGGTGCATTTCGAATGGCGAGTGGCAGATGGACTCCGTTTCAGGGACGGCCATTTTGCCCAAATCTAGTGGAAACCGGGAAATGGAGGCTTGCCGGGATTCGTAGAAAGGTGCGGTCAGAAGGGGTCGGGGGGGGGGCATCGCGTCTGACCCCCTGCTGGTGCAGGATGCCAAGTCACAGAGATTCATAGGCTGGCAGGATTCAGGAGAGCACCTGAGCTAATACCTGGGACGCTGCGTGTTCTGAGGGCACACGGCAGCAGGAGGCGACACGGCTGCGTTTTATCGACAGTGAAAATTGGACCAAGAAATTGGGGTGAGGGTGATGAAAGAGGAACGGGGTTTGCTGAACCTCGACCCACCGGGCTGGGGCGCGCTGATTCCCCGGGTACGCTTTTTGCTGCAGAATTTGCACAGGAGTAGACCTGCGTCACAGTTCTCCTCGGTCAGCTGCACAGGCTTCGCAAGGTTCCGCCTCTGACAACTCAGCGTTTGCTTTCTGAAAAAGCACCCAGTGTGAGGCGCACACTATCCCAAGAAGCAGCGGTCGTTCGGGTGTCTTTATAATCCCCAAATGGAAGCAACTTTTGGGATATAAAATATTCCTGTGGATTTTTCAAGAGAAGGCTTGTTTAAGTACTGTGGGTGCTCAGTAGGTCAGCACACACCGTGGGATTTCAGTGGGGATCCCCATAAGATCAAAAACATTCTTTGCAAAAATAAAGTTTGAATTTATGGAAACAGAGCGAGTCAGAAGGGGTCTCCCGGGCCATCTAGTCTGACCCCCCCGGCTCCAGCCGGCTCTACTCACGACATGCCCTGTCCTTGAACACCCTCACCAATGGGGCCTCCACCACCTCCCAGGGAAGCCCATTCCACACCCTTGGGGTCCTTACTGTCAGGAAGTGCTTCCTGGCATCCAAACGAAACCTTGGCTCCCTGAGCTCGGCTCCGTCGGAGCACGTCCTGCCTTCCTCTGCATTTATAATTTATGATACTTTTAAAAATATTTTAAGACATACTTCCGCAGACACCACAGGCATATGTGTGGTTGTGGAGGCATTTTACTACTCCAGATCCACGGAGAAATGTCTTGTGAGTAGAATGCCTCCAAAGACATTTATGTGTGTTTTCCCAAGGTGAGGATTACAATAGCGCCTGGCTTTGGAAGGGCTTTGCTCGGTTCTGAGACGGAAAGGGCCTTGCTAGGAGGCCTTTAGGAGGTGCCTCTGTCGGCTTGGGCTGCAGTTGCCTGCAGAGAGGCCTC
The DNA here is from genome assembly GCF_004798865.1 of Varanus komodoensis. Lineage (NCBI taxonomy): Eukaryota > Metazoa > Chordata > Lepidosauria > Squamata > Varanidae > Varanus > Varanus komodoensis. The sequence goes on along the minus strand of NW_025335568.1, from coordinate 1,610,066 downwards.
GTGGGACACGCTCGCTCACACGCTCCTCCAGCTGGGGAGATCTGGGTTCGAAGGGGGCACCGTGGGCAGGACAGACTCACACTCCTGCGAGCGTCGTGCCACAGCTGCGGTGCCCAAGCACTTTGTCCAGCCAAGGCTGCCCTTTTGCACCTGTGGCTCAGGCCTCGGCCCGTGCCAGTCCCTTCAGCTCACACAGGGAGAGAACTGGGGAGGGGGCGGCTTGGCCGCAGAAACCGGAGCGAACCCACTGAAGGTGTTGCAGGCTTCCGGGCATTCCTGGGATGTAACGATGGTGACTTGGCAGCGCTGTGGCGCGATTCTGATGCGCAACTGAGCCCCAGACGTGTCCTGCAGACTGGCGGTGGGGGCTGCACAGGGGCTCGTGAGCTTCTTGGGATCTCTGCAGAGCTCAGGGCAGCTGCTGGCCCGAGGGAGAGAGACAATCCTCGGCCTTAACGGTTGTGAGCTCCAGTTGCTCAGTAGAAAATGCTTTGTGGAGTCGGTCCGTCCCATCCTTCCAGCCTGGGATTGTGGGAGCTCTGGCCCAGACTGGGGAAGGCTGGTGCTGCCAGCTGCCTCGGGGCTCAGTAGCAGCGGTGCGGTGGGGGCTCGCACCCCCTCCGCCTGGCGCCTCGCGCTCCTTGCCTTCCCAGCAAAGAGGGCTTTGCCCCGGGGCCGGCTCCTCGGTCGCTCGTGCCACGGACCGCAGGGAAGCAGTCGGAAGGCGGGCGGCACGGCGCATGCACGGTGCGGGGGGGGGGTCTCCCGCGGCAGCACACCGGTACTGATCTGGCTCCCCCGAGCCCTGGGAATAGGGCCAGCCACACGGTGCCACGGCAGCAGAGCAGGAGGAGGCCGTTCCCGGGGGCCGCGGGGTTCCAGTGCGGGGCTGGCCTCGGCGCGGGGGCTGCGCTCGTACGAGCGGCCTGGTTGCGGGTGTGGAAGTGATGTGCTGCACGGGGCTCTTGCACACTCTCACATGCTGGAGCAGAGCTTGCTCTGTCTTGCTTCTCCCCTCGCGAGCGATGGTCGGTGGAAAAGCAGAGTTTCGGAAGCGCTCCACAAGCTCTGAGCTCCTCCTGCCGATGCTGGAAGTGATTTATTTTTAACTAGGGGAAGCTCAGCTGCCGGTGCTGGGCTGTGGGGATCCGGCAGCCTCGTTTCAGGAGAGCTTTCCCTCGGCACCAGAGGACAAACGCTGCCACGGAGCTGTTGGCGAGGCCTTTGCTTGTCAGCCGAGGACACGGGTGGGCTTCCGTCCGGGGTCCCTTCCCAGCTGACAGAGCTGCCAGGATCTTGACTCCCTTGCCCCCTCCAGCAGCCTCCCCACCCCTGGCAGCAGCCGCCCAGCCTCTGGCCCGTTCGCTGTCTGCGTGCGCAGAGGGGCATCTCGGCAGCCGAAGCGCAAGGGCCGCGCAGGCCTGCGGCCAACGGCCTGCCTCCTTCGGGCCGGGCTTTGGATGGGGCCTCGCCTGAATGGCAGCCCCTCACTGGAGAAGCTAAATGGGGTGCGCTCAGGGGGCGCACCTCCTCCTCGGGCCCCTGGGGGCCGGGCAGGAGTGGAAAGCAGAGGGCGCGGCTCAGGAGCCGGGGTCCCACCTGGACTGACTGGCTTTTCCTCCCTCTGTCCGCAGCGGGGGGACCCACTCCAAGGTGGTCCTCATTTCGGAAGATGGCAAGATCATGGCAGAGACGGAGGGGCCCTGCACCAACCACTGGGTAAGGCTCTCCCTCGCCTCCCTTGTTGTGTGGGGGGGCTGCGTAGCATCGGAACGGGCCCCTCGAGGCCGAGGCCTGCCCATGTGCGGGCCAAGATGTCCAGCCCCCCCCGCTGGCGGGGGGCACCGGAGCTGCCGGTGCAGCCACTGGCTGGCCTTGGCGGCCGCTGAGCAAGGAGAAAGGGCACGTGGCTGAGCGTGGCTTTGAAGGAAGTGAAAGCGGCGCCCGCAGCCTCTTCTGGCGGCAGAGCGAACGCGCTGGGACAGTGCCATGTTCGCGGCGGCAAGCGCATGCGGCCCCACCCTGCCCAGCACGCCCGAGCCAGTGCGTGGGGGGGGGGGGACCTTGTCCCTGCCGGGCCGACAGCCTGCTCCTCGGAGCCCCGTGCTCCCGGGCGGAGCGGGGGGCGGTGAGAGAAGCCGAGGCACCCCCCCCAAGAGGAAACCGCCACTTCACGAACAAGGAAAGCCCCTCCAGCCCAGCCCCCCTGAAACCAGGCCCTGTGAGTGCAGAGACCCCGAGGCCCCTGGCGGGTCACCCAGGAAGACCACCTGCGGGTGCCACACCAGGCACCCAGACGCCCCGCATCCCACGCCTGGAGCGGTGCCCCTCGCACATTTTGAGGAAGGCCCCCCCCCCCGGCATTTCCTTGGGCTTCTTGGGCCCTCCTGTGAACAGCCTCTCCAGCACTCCTTGCCCGCTGGGCGGCCACGGAGGCGCTGGGTCGGTCCTGACCCCCAGCCTGGCTGGCTGCGTGCCGCCTCCACCGTTGCAGGCAGGCGTCCGGGTCCGCTGAGGGGCTCGGGCAGGCCAAGGCCGTGCCCCCTCCCTGCTGGAGGGACCCTGTGGGCAGCTGGCTTGTCTCTGGGACCTGAGTGCAGGACTGGGCACGGGCCCGATCCAGCAGGGCTTTTCTTCTGTTCGAGAGAACACAAGAGCCTCGCACCAGCAATTGGCACCGGGCAAGCGTGTCTGTCGTTTTCCAGCGTCGGTGCTCCTCGGGGCTGGGGGCAGGCGCAGCGAGCTGAGACCCGAGGGGTGGGAAGGCGTGAGGGGGCCCGGCTGGCGCCCGGCACTGGACAGGATGGCCCCACTTCCCTCGGCGTAGAAAGTGTATTGCAACACAGAAAGGGCTGTACTGCACCTTTGGCGGAAACAGTGGGGTTTGGTGACCCAGTGGCGATGGGGGGCGCCTTCCCCAAGCCGGGGCCCTCCAGGTGCATCGGGATGCAGCTGGCCTCCCCCTCAGCCAGCGTGGCCAGTAGCTCTGTGCCCTGGGAATGCGGGGCTCCAGCCAGAGGCACCCGCGGCCCCGGCAGGGAGGGCTGCTGGGGGAACAGCCTGCGCTGCCTGAGCAGGTGCACTGGGGAGGCCTGCCTTCCAGGGGGCTAAGCGGGGCTGGCCCAGTGCCCAGTGAGGGTGGGGCGGGGGCCGAACCGCCTGGTGGGGGGCCGTGGCGGTCCCTGATGGGTCTTTCTGGTCTCCTCTCGCTGCTTAGCTGGTTGGTGCAGACAAGTGCCTGGAACGGATCAACGCCATGGTCAGCGAGGCCAAGAGGAAGGCAGGCGCTGACCCGCAGGTCCCCCTCCGCTCCCTGGTGAGTGTTTCCCACCCAGCCCGGGGGCCCGTGCCCTCGGGAGAAGCCGGCCTGGCGGCCCGGAAGCCCCCGGCACGCCTGAGCCCGTGCTGGCTCTTTGGAGCACAGCTTGGACCCCTGGCTGTGCTGCGTGGAATCCAGGTGGGGCAGGGGAAGGCGTCCCCAGAGGTCCCGCCCAGGGAATCTGGGGGCCGGCAGGTGGGGTGGGCGGCCCTACAACCGCTCCCACAATTCTCCTCAAAGCTCAAGAGTTCCACGGTGGGTGGAAAGCAGGTGGAAATGGTTCCCTAGAAGATCGGAAACCAAACTTGGTCCGGACGGCGGGGCAAGGTCTGCCGATCTCGTCTCGTGGAGGTGCTCCCAACTGTGGGGGGAGGGCTGCTCTTTGGTCTGCCATGGGCCCCCAGCGACTGGCGGGGGGGCCCTGAGGGGTGCTGACGGCGTGCGCCTCGCTGCAGGGCCTCTCTCTGAGCGGAGGGGAGCAGAAGGAGGCCATCAGGAAGCTCACGGAGGAGATGAAGAGCCGCTTCCCCTGCCTGAGCGAGAACTACTACATCACCACGGACGCCATCGGCGCCATGGCCACGGCCACCGACTGCGGTAAGCCGGCGAGGGGCCCGGTGGACGGCTGCCTTCCTGCTGCCTGGCCCACAGACCCTCGGTGGGAGGGCTGGCTTCCCAGCGTTGCCTTTTTCCGGACCAACTGACCGTTCGCGGCCAGTGCCGCTGCCCGTTGGTGTACGTTACCCATGCAGCTTGGCTCCCTGCTGAAAGCTGAGTTCTTGGCTCAGAGAGCCTCCGTGGCACCTCTACTTCTGCATAGCCATGTAAAACCCACTCCACTAAGTGTGAGTCCCCAGGCACCTCTGCTCTAGGATTGCAGGGCCCGTCTGAGAGGCCAGGTTCAGCCAGCTTGCTCAACGGAATCTTTCTTTGTGCCTGGAAAAATTACCCTCCTGCCTCCTTTTGCGAAAAAAGTAGAACAGTTTTGGCCCGAAACGATGCTTGGGCTTGCTAGTTCGGCGCTGTGGCCTCTGCGAGCCCCGGCTGCCTTGGACGGAGCATCTCGGGAGCGGCGAGTCTCCAATTTCCCATTGGAGGAGGAGCCGGCTGCGCGAGGGCCACTGGTCACGAGAAGCGCCTGTCCAGGGACCGGCCCGGCCTCGTCCTGCAGGCGCTGGCTGTGAACGTGCCCTTCCCCGCTCAGGTGGCGTGGTGCTCATCTCTGGAACCGGCTCCAACTGCAAGCTCATCAACCCGGACGGCTCTCAGATCAGCTGCGGAGGATGGGGCCACATGATGGGTGATGAGGGATCGGGTGAGGACGCTGGGCCGGGCGCTTGGGCTCCTCGGCCCAGCCTCTGCTTCGGGAGACCTCGTCCTGACGCGGCTGGACTCGCTGGGGTTGGGCAGCGCCACTCAGCTGTGCCAGGGGTGTCGTGGCCCTGGGGCTAAAGGCTCTTGGCACGTGCGGTGCCACTCCGGGACCCTGCGTGTCAGCAGGGGCTCGTGAGGCCGCGAGCCCGTGTGGCCCCTGGGAGGGGGCGCCCTGCGCATGCACCACAGAGGCCAGTAACCCTCCAAGACGTTCTTGGCCAGGTGCAAGAGGCAGTGCTCCTGCAGGGCCAGCTCTGGGGCCGCCAGGGGCTTTGGCGCTCGGGGGGGGGGGCAATGCCGCGCTCGGCCTGAGCGAGGCTGCGCTAGCGCTTGCCGACTGAGGTGGGCCGTGTGCGTCGCTCAGCCTGGGCTCAGCCAGGTGGGCGGGCAGTCCTCTTGGAGCACAGAGCGCGAGGGCCACAGGGCCTCTTCTGCCTCCCCCCTCCCGCCACGCTGGCGTCGCTCCCGGCATGACGCGGGGCTCCTGGGGGCAGCGAGGGGATGGCAGCTGCCTCCTGCTGGCTGGCCTGTGCCCCTCCTGGGTCCCCAGCGCCCTCAAGTCACGGGGCCCCATAGCTGTGGAGGAGGAGGCCCGCACGGCCGGCCCCAGACAGCCCCTGCCGGGGGACCACGCCGGGAAGGTGGGGCCAGGGCCTGGCCGCACCCACGGTGGTGCAGGCCGGGTGCAGGCGGGGGCAGCTGTGTCAGTGCCGACGTCCTCCAGGGAGTGCGCACCCCGCGCGTCGGACCTCAGCCGAGCCCCTGTGCGTGGTGCCGACCGCCCTTCGGGGGAGCCCGCGTGCCGAAGGGGCGTCTCCGGGGCTTCCGTCAGCTGGCAGTTCCCGGGGCCGGGCCTCGGCGTTCCACCCAGAGGCTCCGGCCCACCCTAATGCCCGTCTCGGTGTCTGGCAGCCTACTGGATCGCTCACCAGGCCGTGAAGATGGTGTTCGACGGCCTGGACAACCTGGAAGTGCCTCCGCACGACATCAGCTACGTCAAGCAGGCCATGTTCGACTACTTCCAGGTAGGTTCCAGGCTGACCCCCGTCAGCCCCGCGCAGGCACTTCCCGTGGGGCGGCTCGTCCTTCCGGATGGTTGGACAGGCAGAGGCGTGTGCAGGCGATGGGGCGCCGAGGCCCATGGCCCGCAATGGGGCGCCATCGCATCTCCTGCTTTTCCCGGTGCGGCTCAGCCGATTCGCCTTTACGTTGCGCCGCTGGAGGGATGAGAGGGCCGCTTGCTGCCCGGGGCTGCCTGTGCCTGCCTCCGCCAGGGCGCTGTGAGTCCCGGAGCTGGGGGCTCGTGTGGCATGGCCCACCCAGGAGTCCCGCGGCTCTCCCACCGAGCAGCACTCCCGGGCGGTGGTCTCTCCTGGCTGGGCTCCGGCGGCGCACGGGCATGGCGTCCCCTCGGGCCACGTGTTCCCATCAAGACACCCGGGCGAGGTGCCAGGCCGCGCCACCCTTGCACCCCTCGCCCCTTCCCCCAGCGCTTCTGAGCAGGCCCAGCAGCCCCACCCCCTCCATGTCCCTAAGGTGGGGGTCCCCACCCTTTTCGGACCCTGGGCGCATCTGGGAACTGAGGAGGCGCTTCCTCCGTGCGTGTGGCGGCTGCCAAGTTGGAAGGCGCTGAAGGGGGACTGGAGAAGGGCGGCTGGAGGCGAATCCCAGCGGGCACGTCTGGTGCAGGTCGGCCTCGCCGGGGGACCCGCTGCTGGGCGGAGGGCGCTGGGTGCGCCGTCCTGCTTTCGCTTCCTGCGGGCAGTGGCTTGGCTGGCCCAGGCGGGCCCCGGGTCCGATCCGGCAGGGCTCTCCTTACGTTCATAGCCCTGTAATGGCTGCCTTGGGGCCTGGCTCATTAGAAATGGGCAAGGGGGTGTGGCAGGAAGGAGGACCCAGGCTGGAAAGGGGGAGAGAGGAAGTTGCCCTGACATTCCTAGCCCCCCCCCACACACACACACCTCCTCAAAGGCCAGGGAGTTTTCCAGGCACCATCCTGGGGGGCCCTGCCCCATGGAGCTGCCTTAGCAGTGGCCCAGCTCTTCTTCATTGACTTTGAGCTCATGGCAAAGCCTGCCCTGTTCTGTGGAGCTTTTAGCGGCATCCGGGTTTTTTCCCCTCTTGGAATCAGAGACTTGCACAGTAGTGGAGCTGGAAGGGGCCAGAGGCCGTCAGCTCAGCGCGTGGCTCCCAGGTACGCCCACCCCTCTCACCTGGCTGCCCAGGGTAACGGAGCCCGCCACCTCCCTGCGGGGGTGGTTCCGGTGTCCTCCTACACTGACCATCAGGAAATCTTTCCGCATGTCAAGCTGGGATCTTGCTTCCCGTCGCTTGAGCCCCTCGTTCCACGCCCTGCACTCCGGGTGCCTGGGAAGAGACCCCGGCCTTCCTCTGCGGCAGCCATTCTGGATGCACAGAGAGCAATCGTGCCTCCCCTCAGCCCTTTCTTGCTGGGCTGGACATGCCCAGTTTCCCCATCTTTCCTCAGAGGCTTCGCCTCCATCCCCTGAATCATCCCTGTTGCCCCTCATGCCCCCCCTTTCTAGCTTTTCTGCATCTTTTTAAAACTCGGGGGCCCAGACCTTCGTGCAGTGCTCCAGACGAGGCCTCAGCCGTGCCGAGTAGAGGGAAGTGGCCCTCGAGGGTCGGTTGTGCAGCCCAGCCACTTCCTCTTTCTCACCCTAAACGGCCTCGCCGCGGCTGAGGGCTGGTTGCAAGGGCAGATGCGAAAGAAAAACCATGGGGGAACTGTGCGCCCTGGCCATGCCCTGAAACACACGGGCAGCCGACACCCGGAAGGAAAAGCCGCGAGCGCTGCGTCTCGAGGAAGCCAGGTCACCACTGATGATGCGCTGCAGTTGGGCCTCTTCCCTTTTACCTGGGTGGAATGGTTCAGCATTGTGCCTTTACAATTTCATTTTTTTAAAAAAAAATCCCACCCCTCTTGGACTCCATTTCTCATGACGGTCACTTGCCATGGGACTCGGCTTATCATTGTTCTGAGTTCATTAAAATTGGCTCCCTCGAAGTCCCGGGTGCGTGTTTGGCTGCCCCCCTTTTGCTCCCTTTAGAACCAAGGATCCGCGGACGGGATCCCCCCGAGCTCCCGCAGCCGCCCCTTTGGCCACCGGGACTTCCCTGCACCGAGTCTGGGAGGGCCGTTCCTCTTGTCCCGCCCTCCGCTTTCGGTCGGAGGAAGTTGCCAGCAGCAGATGCTGGAATCTCTTGGCGGGACCCCGTTGGGCAGAACGTGCCTCCCAACAGATACCGGGGACACTGAAGCCCCCCTTAATGGCAACAGCGCCCCTCCTTGACACGCTGGCGCCTTGCTGTCCAAAGGGGTCATCCTCACCTGCTCCTCGGGCAGGTGGTTGGTAAGAGACCCCGCCACTCTGCTCCTCTTATCCCTCGCGCCATTTCTGTTCACCCCGATGCTCCCAAGGGGGCCACTAAGCAGCCCCCCCCCGCATTTCTGCGCAGTGACGTGGCTCTTCAACACACAGAGCGCACCTCCACCGCCCTTTCCGTTCCTGCCGTTCTTCCGGGACAGTTTGCCCTTCGGCGGCTGAATGCCGGCCCCGGGAGTCGGCCCACCGAGGTTCAGTTACACCTGTCCAGTCGCATTCCCCCTCCCGTATTAAGAGTTTATTTATTTATTTGAAATACTTATATGCCGTCCTGTCGCAAAAAGCCTCAGGACGGCTTACAACATAAAAAATAACATAAATAAATTCCTGACTCACACGGGCTGCAGTTAAAAGTCCCTGCTGTCGCTGATGTATGAACTCTTGCAGATTAGTGTAGCATCTTGAGCACTTAGAAATTACATGTTTTTAATAGGGATCTCTCTTCTGTATTGGTGTTTCTGCCCTGAGGTTTCACCAATCAGGCAGTTTATAAACCTTGCAGAGCACAAACTGTTCCGCGCCCATCTGACCGTTTTCTCCTCCGGAGCCAGTGCGGAGGGCCCCGCTTGATGTGCCCGAGGCACGGGGGCCACACCTGCCGCCGCCTCCTGCGCCTTCCGGGAAAGAGACTCAGGTGGATCAGCCAGGTGGGGCCCACCCAGTGGCCCTCACCTGGGAAAGGAGAGAGGATGCGAGGCAACAGGCTGCCGGGGGGCCGGTGGCTGGGGAGGGCACACTGCCCGGGTGGAGCCGTGCGCGCGGCAGGGGACAGAAGCAGCTGCCGTGGGGAAGCGTTTTGGGGATCCCTCGGGATGAAAAGGCGAGGCAGACGCCCCAGCAACCACCCGCCTGACCTGGCCTCCCTTTTCCCACAGGTCTCGGACAGGATGGGCCTCTTGACGCATCTCTACCGGACCTTTGAGAAGTCCAAGTTCGCGGGGTTTTGCCAGAAGCTGGCTGAAGGTAGCTGCGAAGGTGCAGCCCTGGCTGGGGGGCGTCTGTGGCCCAGAACCCCAGCGGGCTCCTGGGGGGATTGCTCTCGTTCCGTGCTGGCAGGTCAGGGAAGCCCATCGCAGCCGGGCGGCACCGCCTCCGCCCTGGAGAAGGCCCTCGCCAAAGGGCCGGCCAGCCGGCCGGTGCCCCTCCCGTCGCTTTGAGCAGGCCAGTGTGGGGAGCGGCTGCCCGGCCCCGGCCCAAGTTACGGCAGCTGTGGCTATCTGGAGAGCTCATTCCCAACACACACACAAAGATGCGATCGGCCATTGTTTCCGGGAGATGTTTCCGGAAAGGGAGTGTGGCCATGGCGCTGCCTTGTGGCAGATGGAAATCCAGTCCTGGCCGAGTTCTGCGAGAGGCAGCCCTGAGCCGTGCGCAGAAGCCGATCCGGCTCTGCAAAGGGCCGGTCCCAAAAGCGCGCCGCACGCCAGCGCGGGGGGATCCCGAGCGGCCATCGCGGTCTCCCGCAGTGCCCCAGCCCGCGAGCCCGTCTTGCTCCGTGGCGCTGCAGGATGGGGGAGAGCGGGCTCCACTTGCCCGCTGCCCGGGCCAGTGGCGGCCTCCCGTGCCCTGCGGGTCCGGCGAGGGCAGCACGCCGAGGTGGCGGGACGGGCACGCGTGCGCGGCAGTCCAGTGAAAGGCCTTCCCCCTCCCTCCCTGCAGGAGCGGAGGCCGGGGATCCTCTCTGCCGGTACATTTTCAACAAGGCAGGGGAAGTCCTGGCACGACACATAGTCGCCGTGCTGCCCAAAATTGACAAGGTAACGGGGAACGGGTAGGGACGGGGCGGGCGGCTGGGTGGCCCTCACACGGCCGCGGAGTGTGGGGCCAGCGGGGCCGGAGGGGCCTGGTCCAGGATGCGCTGCTGAAACCAGTTTGCTGCAACTCCACACCGAGCTGCTTTGAAGGGCATCTTGCACCAAAGTGCGCCCACTTTCCTCTGGCAAGGAGGCCACTCCGGGCAACGTGGGAAAAGCGACTGCTGCCGTGTGGGTCCAGGGCCCAGCAGGCTCCCACCGGGACCAGCCGGGCCCCTGCTACAGAAGCGGAGTCCCTTTTGGCCCCAGATTCGGGGGGAGCAGAGGTGTGGGCACTCTGTCGCAGCCTTCCTGGACCTGGTGGTCTTCGAAGGGGCTGGACCGCAACTCAGAGCGGCGCTTGGATCGCAGCTCCGTAGGGGACGCTGTGGCACCACCTGGCTGGAGGAGGAGGAGGCCCTTTCCACCTGGATCAGTGCTTCCTTCCTGCCGGAAAAACCATGCAGAGGTGCTTGCGCACTCCGTCTTTTGCCTGGCACCAGAGATGCACCGTTTCCTGCTGGGAGGAAGATTCTTCCTGGGCTCGAGGAGGCCCACTGCCTCTCGAGTCTGTCCCACCACGTCTTGAAAATAGGCGTGTCCGGGGGTCTTTCAGGCAGGCCTCCCACAGCCCAGCCAGCAAACCCTCGCCAGCACCCGGGGCCAGAAAGCCTTGCCCACATCCCTTGGTGGAGTGCGGGGCTCAGGTGCAGCACCCTGCTGGAGCCAGGCACGGCCGAGTCTGCGCACTGCCTGGGCAGGAGGGGCCCTGCCGCTGCCGCGTGCAGAGTTCTGCCGAAGAAAGGCAGGGTGCCGAGCACAGGCAGAGCTCAAGGGCCCCGCCTGTCCCGTCTGCTTCTTCCCCAAGAGCCTCTTCCAGGGCGACCTGGGCCTGCCCATCGTGTGCGTTGGATCCGTGTGGAACAGCTGGGAAATGATGAAGGAAGGTGAGCGGGGGCGGGTGGCTGGCCTGCTTTGCGGGGCTCGCCGTGGGGGCAGCGAGCCCATGGCCGGGTGCCGGGTGGCCTTCCCACATGTGGGGCCAGGAAGAGGTGGCGCAGGGGTCAGTCCCATGTCTGGCTGAACCCTCCCTCGCCTTGGGTTCCCGTGGGCGACGGGAAGGGTGAGGGGGCCTGGCTGGCCGTGGGTCTCGGCAGCCACCCCTACGGGGCTCGCTCACCGGGCCCCCGCTTCTCCCGCGGCGCCAGGGTTCCTCGGGGTCCTGGAGCAGGCCCACCGCGAGCAGCATGGCAGCGCCTTCTCCACGTTCAGCCTCCTGAAGCTGAAGCAGTCCTCGGCCCTGGGCGGCGCGAGCCTGGGCGCCCGGCACGTGGGCCAGGCCCTCCCCCTCGACTATGCCGCCAACGTGGACGTCTTCTACACACACTCCTTCGCCTAGAGGGGCCGGCCCGCCGGCCGTTTTTACAACTTTAATTGATGGTCTTCTCTGTCTCAAAGGGAATCTTGTTGGACTTTTTGTATGCACGTTTCTTAAATTCATCAATAAAAAGCAAGACCAAGCGGCGGTGTGATCTGTACTTCCCCTGCTGGCGCTCGCCCCCCCAGGCTTCCCCTCCTGGCCCTCAGGCGGCAGCAGGCACGGCCAGACCCTCCGTGCAAGGGAAGCTCCCGAGCCGGCCGGCCGCTGCCTCTTGGCCGACAAGACGGCCGACTGGCCTGCTGGGACGCGCTTTGGCCAAGGCTGGATTCCGAGGGGTGGCTCTTGGGCAGCCCCAGCCAGAAAGAGGCGCTCCGCCAGCGGCTCTCCTGCCGCACAGGCGCTGCCACGGCCGAGCACCTCGCGTGGTGTGGCTCTGCTCGGGGCCCCTTCCGTGGCGGTTCCGCAAAGCGCTTCGCCTGCCGCCTTCCTGTGTTCGGCTGCCCCTTGGAAGCTGCTCATCCCCGCTGTGGGCCGGCCGGCATCGGAGGGATCCGCGCTCTGCCACCGCCTTCTCCATGCGCATTCACCACTCTGCTGCAGCAGCCTCTCCCCTGCTGACAGGAACCCCAAGGGGAAAAGACTCGCCCCATAAGAGGTGGGGATGGGTAGGTCCCAGAGAGGCCTCAGCACGGCACCCAGCTCAAAACCAATTTATTTTAGAATGCATTGTAAAAATGGACAGCATTTAATTGTGAAGACTTTCTCGGGGAGCAACTGGAGGTTGGGGGGGGCAGAGGGGAAGATGAGGGGAGACAGGATATGGCCCCACAGATCTGCTCTAAGTATCCTGCAGATTGACAGATAAGCTTGCAGCTCAGCAAGGCCAGCCCCCCCCCCCCCCCCCCGGGGCCGGCGGGGGGGGGCGGGGGGAAACGGGCCCCCCCTCTGGGGGGGGGGGGGGGGGGCAAGCTTAACCTCGGTTCTGCACGTGGCTCGAGGGGACCCACCTGGGCCCCGCAGAGGGAGGCTCTCCAAAAAGGATTTGGCCAGCACGTGGTGTGGCCCTGCACTGGGGGTCCCGGGGGCAACGCTGCTGGCACGGGACTGACAGAACACGGGCTGCGGCCGCGGCCCTTCGGACCAGCTCGCTCGGAGCCCACACTGGGAGCCCCGAAAGTCTTCCGGGCAAGGTGGGAAGCGGCTATTCAGCCGGCGGCAGGCCAAGGCCCTCGCACCCGCCTCCCGGGAGCTGCAGGGCCCCTTTGGTGACGGCCTCCGCGGCTTCCAACTCCCTGGCTGGGGCACGTCGGCCCTCGGGGCGTCGAGCCGCAGCGCTCGCTCCTCGGCACCGCCGTGCCACTTGGGGTGACAGGAAGCGCGTGCTGGGGGTGGCAGGGGGCTGCCCATTCCCCACCGCGGGTTCCGGGAGTGCCCCCCGCACGGCTTGCGGCAGCTGGCCCGGCCCCCGCCCTGCGAGTCCCACGCCGCTCGAGGGACCGTGCGGCGAAGGGGCCCAGAGCGGTCTGGCTGGGCTTGCGGTGCCGATGCGGGGGGGACACCGCACCCCCACACCCGTCCCCTCTGGGCGGGAGATGCCTCCCCCCTGGGCCCAGCCTGCTGGGAAGGCTGCTGCGGCCCCCTCCAGGCAGCCCATCCGGGTTCGTTCGGCTCGGCCGCTGCCAGGAGCCCCCAGGAGGAGGAATCGGCCCGGAGACGGGGTGGGGCACCTGGCCAATCACGTTGGGCGGGCGCTACGCGGCGCGTGGCTCCCGGTTCCTCAGACCAGCAGGCAAGAGGCCGGGGCTGCCCTTGCGCCCGCCGAGAGAAAACCGGACGGTTCCTTGCCCAGCTGCCGCCGGAGGACCGTTTGGAGCGAGCAGGCGGCCAGTAATGGAAGACTAGTGCCCCCGGTGCCCTGCCCTGATCCCGCTCTAGGAAGGCGGCACGGGAAGAGCACCCGGAGCCGGCAGCTCGGGCTGGATCCGCGCCACCCAGCTCTTTACGCAGACGGAATACAAAGCTCTGTCAAAGGCGCAGTCCGGCGCACCGTGCGCTTCTGCTCGAGCGGCGTTCACGCCACTCCACGGCTTGGGCGCCAAGGAAGCCGTTGTGCCTGCGGTCCTCCCGCCCCCATGCAAGCCTCGAGGGCAGCGGCTCGGACTGACCGGGCAGAGCATTGCCCCGTCTGCCGCCCCAGATTATTCCTTAAAGGGTGGGGGAGCTGGGGCAGGGAAGGGGCAGGGACGGAGGGTTGTTCGTGCTGCGCGCAGCCCGCGATCCCCTCGCCGCCCTCCTGGCCAGAGGACATCCTGGGGCACCCTGCCTCCCCGGGGGACGCAGTCCTCAGCAGCCCGCAGGAAACGCCGTGTGTGCCGAGCTGCGGGGGGAAGGTCCGATCTCATACCCAAGCCCCGGAGACGGCGGCGGGCCCAGCTCAGCCCGCAGTCCACGGAGCAGTGACACCGAGCCGGGGAGTGGGCCGAGCGCACGAGGGAGGGCGGAGGAAGGGGCTGCTCCGAAGGCAGGGGAGGTGGGGCGGAGAGGAGCGGAAGGGCCGGGCTGGCCGGAAAGCAGCAAGCCCGCCCGTGGGAAAGCTTCCACCGAGAGGAGCCTGGCCTGGGCGGCACAGCAGGGGGCCCACGAAGTGTCCGGGGCCGATCACTGGCGGGGCAGGCAGAGGCCCCTGCGGGCTGCCAGGTTAGGCTTGCTGTCGCTTAACGGAAAGAGGGGAGGGAGCACCACTGCCCCCGACCAGGTGTCCCTCGTCGCCCGGTGGACGTGACTTCTCATCCGTTTTTCTCAAAACGTCCCGACGAAGCAAGAAAAGAGGGCTTAAGTAGCTTAAAGGCCCACAGATGTGCCCACGAAGTCTTTACCCCACCACTGCTTGTGGGTCCCACTCCCCCCCATCCCTCCCCCCATCCAGGGCAAAAAAAAGTCTGTGCGAAGTTTGCTGGAAGGTTCAGTACTTCACTCCTGGGACAAACTCCTTGGCGTCGGGATTTAAGGTGCTTTTGCTCTGAAAGGGAGAAGGGGGAGAAGGGTCAGCTGGTGCAGGGACCCCCCCACAGGCAGAGGGGTGTCCTGGCTCCTCAACTACCCCCCCACACCATTTCAATCCTCTCCTTCCAGATTGCCCGCGTCCTACCATTTTCTTTCTTCCGTGTCTTCAGTTGCTTCCTACTGAAAGGTAATTTGGACACCAGTTTCCAAAGAAACAGCGATTAAAGAGTAACTGGTACAAGCCGTGGACCCGAACAAATGAGGTCATGAGAAAAAAAGCCAAACGGAGAACAGGATCATTCGTGCATCTGGGCCAAAAGCGGCAGTCTGCCCTCGCCTGAGGTCCGCCAGATGTGCCAGTTTTCAATGCAGGGCAGGCAGGGTCATTCCAGGGCGGGAGCCGCCCCCCGAGACGTTCTGCTCCCCGCGACTGTGGAGCGTGCCTCCCGAGGAAGCGGCCCCAGGAAGGCCTTGGCGACAACAGCGGGGTCAAACAGCTCTGCAGGGGAGAGGGCGGGTGGCGGGGAGGCGGTGGCTCTGCGTGGAAGCTGACCAGGACGAGGGGGGTGCACACGCGCCGCACGCCCACAGATTAAAGGAAGGTCAGGGCAGGCGAGGCGCACACGCAAGCCTCTCCCACCCCTCATTTACCGATGGCTCAATCTGTCCCTCCTGGACCCCTTAGAAAGCTGCCGTGCCCCTTCCTGCTCCCGGTGCAGCCCGAGGTTGGCCGCCGTCCCGGTCTCATGGATCGAAGCAGCACTTCTGCAGAAGCCACGGAAACCCGCGTGCCCCGCCGAGCCTCCCCGGCCCCCCGCCGCTTACCAAAATGTCCTGTGGCACGTGGCTGTGCGCGCTGTCGCTGACGGAGAGCCCATTCAGCTGCTGCTGCAGCTGCCCGATGCCCTGGGGCAGGTCGCGGGACGGAATGAACCACTCCTTGTCCTCTTCGTCCAGCATCTCCTGGAAGCAGCGGTCCAGGAATTCCTGCTCCTGGAGCTCCTCCTCCACCTGCCCGGAAGGAGAACCGCCAGAGAGGGTCAGGCCGGCGAGGCACGCAAGCCGCAGCAGCGGGGCTTGTGCCGCACGCGTGCCGGCTGCCGGAGCGACCGGGGCACCGCTGTGGCTAGCTTGGGCCTGGCCTGGCCAAGCCCGTTCACAGGGGCACAGCTGCTGCCCTGGGGGGACTGCAGAACCCCGAGGGTGGCCCAGGAAGAAGTGCTCCCCGGCCGCTCGTGCCGTTCCCACGGTGGCGCATCTGCTGCCCCCAGGAAGCTGCAGCCACTGGCGATCGCCCCCGTGAAGGCACGGACCGCGTGGGGCAGGAATGGCAAGGGCAGGCCAGGGCAGGGCAGAGCCACGCGATCGCAGAACCCAGCACGAATCCCACAGAGATGGTCAGCCCAAGGACCCAGGTCCACCCGGCCAAAACAAAGCCGACGGGCACGCACACAGCCACGCGTCGCTCCGTGACCAGCGAGCGTTTGGGATCCGTCTGGGCCATTCACGCGGCCCTCCCTCGGTTCAGTTGCTGGAAGCAGATGAGGTGCCAAAGCGGAAGCCGCCCGGGCGGAGCAGGAGCCTCGCGGGGACACCGAAGGCCTAGCATTGAAGCATCTCTGCGGCAAGCGGGCTCAGCCAGCACTGGCCCCCACGGGCACGGCTTCGCTGTGGGGTTCTCCAGAAAGACGAAGCTCCAGCTTGCTCGTCCAACAGTCGTTCCCGGAAGACAGGCGGGGGAGGGCGAACCAAGGCTGGCTCCCCGTTTTTGGTGCAGGCTTCCTCATTCCGCCTTTCCCCCATCTTACTGACTGGCCCGGATCCAGAACCCGGGTGGCACTCGCTGCCCATCCAGGAACACCTGGAGCACCCCTGGGCGGAATCGGGCCCTAGGCCCAGCTTGCCCGGGGCTGCTGAGCGGGGCTGCCAGGAGCTCTTCCAGGCTTTCTGCCCCCTCTGGAAATGCCCAGGAGGGCACCCAGCCCCTTCCGCATGCAAAGCAGGGACACAGCCCCTGCTCGTCTCCCTCCACGACCGCCGTAACAGAAAGCAGGGCGACCGCCGAGGGAGGGCAGCAGGACGAAGCGAGGGCTGCTTGGGATGGCGCCGTACGCCAGGCGGGCGGCTCGACAGCGTGGCCTTGTGCTGCAAGGGGAGCCGCCCCACCTCCTCCTGCAGCGTGGCCTGCTCACGGACAGACAGAGCAAGCGCGGAACAGGTGCTCGGGACAGAGGGGGAGTGGGCGGCCCGCCACGGGCAGGTGCACACACCCAACACTGTGGTCAGGCAACCGAGAACAGCAAGGATGCTCCCGGCCAAAGCGACAGGTGCTTCTTTCTGCAGGGACCAAGCAGCAGCCCTGCGGGATGAGAAGAGCAGCCCAGCTGCGCCAGCACTGCATTCTGTCCCAGCAGGAGCCAGACAGAGAACGTACCAAATCGCCCCACGGGCAACAGGCGCCCCAGGACGGTCCCTCCCCGCGACAGAGCTTCTGGTGGGGCGCTCCAGCAATCGGACCCCTTTTATAGTTGCCTCAGCTCATGCCAGTGCCTGCCACACATTCTCCGTGCCCCGTGCATGAATGACTTTCTCCTGAACCTACGAGCGACCCTGACCCTGAAGTTCTAGTACCAGGAAAGGGAGCTGAAGCTGTGTTTCCACCCACTCCTCCCGTCCCTTGGCAACATTATCCGAGGGTGACTGGAAAAGCGCATGGTGTTCGGAAGTGCAGCCACACTACTGGTAGTTTGGTATGAGGAGGGCATCTAAATCTACTTGGAAGCCGCCAGCAATTTCTAAGGTGGCCTCCAAGTGGCACCTCCCAAATGGTGGAATGATTTCTCCACGGCAGCCTGCCCGGTGTCGACATTGCCGTCTTACACCAAGTAGAGTCTGCCCCCTTCTCCGAGGCAGCGAATGCACACTGGCATTTAAATAATCTAGTTTTGTATTTAAAAGTTTTAGCTGTTAAATTGCTTTTAGTTTTGTATCCTGAAAAAGAATCGCGCCATTTTTACTGCATTGTGCTTGGTGACTCGCCCAGACAGCGTTGGCTATTGTGGGATGAGAAATGGCGGGAGCAGCAGCGATGCTCAATGCTGCTTTATTTTCAAGCCCGTTCTCTGCGCATTCTGAAGGGGGCATTCCACGCCTTCAGCACGTCTTGAACACAATCCGGAGATTTTCAAGAAGCCAATCTGGGGCTTCCAAAGACACAATGCCCAAGCTACTGCGTCCTCTCTGGTGACCACCCTTATTAGACCCCCACCCTTCCTTTTTTAATGCCCTCCCCTTTCCAAACGGCCACGCAGCCAATGCAAGGACAACTTCAGCTGTCACCACGTTTTAGCCACGTTGCAAATGGGTGCTGTTCTTCGAGCAGCCACACGGTGGCAGCCTCGCTCAGCACTGGGACGCAGGGGAAAGCTTTGCTCCCCCGAGGAAGGCAAGTGCTAACCTTGGTGGCGGGCCTTCCCCTGCCCCGAATTCTGCCCATGTACACCTCTGCCAACCAGGAGCCCCAGAGAGGTGCTGGCCTGCCAGCCAGCGACTCACACCTGTCACAACACAAACAGCAGACCAGCTCTGCGGCCGACCCGAGGCCCAGGCCTCCTGCCGGATCCCTAGGGACTGGACCCGACCTGGAGCCGATTCCCGCTGCCTGTTCCCACACACGTCTCCACAAAGCCAAGGGGCAAGCGGCCCCTAAACCTGGCGCTGCTGGAACAGTGAGAGCCCGGAAACCGCGCTCTGCTCTCCAGCCTTGCTTCAGGCGGCGTTTTGGGTGGTGCGCCAAACATACAGGGACGCAAATCCACTGGCAAACCAAGTCCTACCTCCACAGCTTTCTCACAGTTGCTCCACACACGCATGTTTGAAACCAGTTTTGCCCAACCTGGTTCTTGCAGAGCTGGCTGGGGGGCTCTGGAAGCTGTAGTCCAACAAACCTGGATAGCTTCAGGTCGGGGAAGGTAGCCCAAGCTCTCATAACAGCCCCTGAACTGAGCACCCTGCCCCCATGCTTGAGAAGCTTATGGGGCAATTCACAACTCACAAAACACAATACAGTAAAAATGGCACAATTCTTTTTCAGTATACAACATTAAAAGCGATTTATCTGCTAAAACTATTTTGAGTACAGACTAGACCGCTTCAATGCTGCTCCGTCAGATACCCCATTCCTGCTCTGCACATTCCGGCAGCCGCAGAAGACGTGCCCCGGCCTGCGCCCGGCTGTTTGTTCATCCCAGCAGCGATCGCAAGGCAAGATGTGCAAAGAACCATCTGGAAGGCTTCAGCATCATTCAGCACACAGCGCACGTTACAAACCCCCCTCTGACCAGCCACACAACCACACTGCAGGCGGGGTATCACAGTTCTGGGGCAGTGGAGGCTGAGACGGAGCAATGAGCCCAGAGCCCAGAGCCAGCCGGCCCAATCCGGGCTGAGCTGGGTGCCAGAGGTGCAGCTCAAACCCAGCAAGAAACGGGCACATGCCTCCCTCTCCCGGTGAGGATCCTCCCCAGACCTCCTGGTGGATCCTCCGACCCGAGGCCTCTCCATCCCCGCAGATCCTCGAGAGGCAAAGCAATGCCTGCTCGCTACCGTGTGTCCCGCAGTGGGGCAGGCCACGAGGCGCCTCCACAGCCGCCAGCCTCCCCGCACCCTGCGGGTCCGGGCCCGAGGGCATTCAGATCCGCCTCCCGCGCAGGGGCTGGCGCCAGCAAAAAGACCGGCCCCTCGCTCCCTCCCTCGTGCACGCCGGGGAGAAAGCACTCCCGTTTTTTGCCCTCAGAACAGGGCGCGGGCCGTGTGTGCTTGTTTCTGCCACCCTCATGCACAGGGTGCCCTGCTCCGGGGGCTCTCCCTGCGAGCGTGGCACTCGGGCAGCGGCCCGTGAAAGCAGAGGGGGCAGGCACGACACAGTCCCTGATCCCCCAGCCTCTTAGCAGCCTTTCTCAGCCTGCACGCCCCAGAAAAGCAGCCTCCAGACTCAGCACCCCATCCTGGTGCTTGCGAAGCTTACCAGGGCAATTCACAGCAATTCACAGAACACAGTATGGTAAAAATGGCCTAGTTCTGTTTCAGTACACACAATCAACGCAATTTAACAGCCAAAACAGCTCTCCCCAGCCTTTCCTCACAGGGAAGCTGCTCCATCCCCCAATCACGTTTCCTGCTCTTCTCTGTACTTTTTCCAACTCAGGTAAGGCAACTAGAACAGAACACAATATTTCAAGCACGGCCATGCCAAAGGTTTGCATGAGGGAAGCAAGATCTTGGCAGTTCTACCTTCTTTTCTGTTCCTAATTATGCCTGGCATGGCGCTTGCTTTCTTCACTGCAGCTGTGTGCTGGGCCAGCAGTTTCATTGGGTTTTCCACTAATACTCCAGGATTTCTTTCCTGCTCAGTGACTGCTAGCTCAAATTCCATCAGCCCCGACTTCTCGCCCCGGCACACGGCTCTGCGTGTGCCTACACTGAGCTACAGCGGCCATTCTGTGCACGTGTGTGTGGAAGCCGAACGCAGCGGACCGGCTCCTCTGTGTTCATCACCTGTCGGTTGAAGTCCTCCTCGTTCTCCATCCACATGTACTCGGCAAAGGGGTTGCTCTCCTTCTCATTATGCCCGTTCACTACCTGGTCCTCCCTGGATTTCACAGGGGTGGTCGCAGCTGTACTTGTGTTGGCCACGTTGGAACCATTCATCATTATGGAATCTACGGAGGAAAAGAGGGTCAGGGGAAAAGGTTACCAGCAGGGAAGAAGCATCGCCCTGAGACACTGTGAAGGGCGGGGCAGAAAAGCTGCAAATACATAAGCAGGTTGCGGAAGGACGCCAACGCACGGGCTGGCAGAGGTCGCTGCCCCCGCACACCCCGTGACCGCAACCTCACACGCGCCGCCTGTCAGAGTCCTTGCCCCCTCATCCACCCTTCGCACCGAGGAACGGGCCGGGCGGGCCGCTCGCTCCTGAAGATCCAGGCCGCTGTTCAGGTGCGCTCCCGGCTCAGCCCTGACGCTGAAAGCCGCAGCCGGGAGCGTATCTGACCAGCTGAGGCTGCCACACCTGCTCCTGGAGACGCCTGGTCCGGCCACGGCCACGCGTGTCCATTTGGGCTTCACGGGGCGCCGTCTGAAACGGCCCCCAGACGTCAGCTGGTCTGGAGCACTGTGGCCGGACGGCTGCCTGGGCCCATTGCAGGGACCCTGCGCGTCCCTCGGCACCCTGATCTGTTTCTGGCACCATCCAAAGTGCTGCTTCTGACTGACACAACACTCCGATTCCAGACGGTGCTGCCTGAAAACCGCCTTCTGCCGCAGGAGACCGCCCGACTACTCCGAGCGTCGCACGGTGAGGGAGGAGCAGAGAGGGCACTCGAGGCAACTGGGGAAAAACAGAAGGCGCCTCAATATCGGCCTTTGCAGTTTGGATCTGGGTGGATGGGTGGGGAGGGGGGCAACACAGAAGGCGCTGGTGGGGATGCGGACGTGGTTTCTGTCAACAGAAGGCTAGGAGCAGATACACTTAGTCACGATCGACACACAGCACAATGTAGTTCAGCACTGGGAATTACAGGTGAACTCAATGTCGGTCAGACACTGGAGACAAATGCCGTGTATTCGGCCTGCCAACTCTCCTTTTTACTGTATCATTGGAAGTGGGAGCTCATTCAACTGAATGATCCCTATAACACATTTTAAATATAATCCCTGCACAGAGAAAACTAGCATGTCAAAAAGAAGGGTTCTAACACAGCCTTTTCCCTGACACGTTAGCTCTCTATCTGCAAGGGCTGGTTTTGTACAGAGAAGCAGCCCGTCATGCAAATCCACACCCGGAGACCGAAGCAGCACGGCCCAGACGCAGGCTGACCGCCTCACGGCAATCTAGGCAACCCTTCATGAAAACGCAGAGGCCCCTTCCCAGCTTCCGCTTCCCATAAGCCATGGGACGCCTAGTGCCCGACTTCACAGGGCTGTTGCTCCTAGTAATGAGCCTGCTGCAAGGCACTGCACGCTGCTGAACGGCACGGAACTGCACAAGCCAAGCCCTGATCCGCGGCATTCCAGCCCCTTCAGATAACCAAGCCGGCCATGCTGAAATGGGAAAGAATACCACCCTGCGCCAGGCTGAAAGCCTGAACGTTGGCCATGTGGAATATATTATGCAAAGGAGCACAAAGGCTGGATTTCCCTCCCGCTTACTCTGCCCCCCCCCCATCTAGTTTCCATGCAGGAAAAAACACAGATAACACGTTCCAAGTTAAACAGTATCTGTTATTAATATTTATTCAGAGTAAGCAGCCTCACGGAAGACCACATTCCCACAGGGAGGCTTTGGGTAAAGTGAAAGCTGCAGGGTTTGGAAGCAGGAGCGATCCAAGGCACAGGAAACTGCAGCAGGACCCGAACAGTGCAATGCAGAATAGACAGGCTGGTTGAGATACATCAAAGGAAAACACATCTTTCATTTTCCTAAGGCCACGATTTGAGGAGCAGCGTTCCCTGGCGATGGGGAAGGTGCAACCCTGCAGGAAGAGGGTTACCGTCCCCTTTTCTGCCGCGGACACTCAGGGACCCGCGCTCAAAGCCTTCACTGCCAATCTGCCTAACACAAACCCAGGGGCCTACCACAAAGGGGGTGCAAATGCACACCCTGAATGAAACGGGAAGAGCAAGAGCTTTGCGAGGAACCAGGGCACGGCCATAAATAGGGACAGGCAGGCCACGCATCCTCCCACCAAGCCTTTTCTTCTGGCCACACCTCCCTGTATCTCCTCTGCCTACCTCCACCAGGACCGGAAGGTGGGGCAAGTACGGTGCTTCTGGCTAAGCCCCCCCCCCGCCCCCAATCCGAATTACATGCACAGCACAGGGATTGCAGCAGAGGCGCCTCCCTCCGCCTCAAAGCGCCGCGTGTGCATCGGAGGACCAGAAACGAAAGGCGCCACTCTTCAGAAAAACGACACAAAGCACGTGCCCTCACTCGGTGTGGGCGAAGTAAAGCGGACTGCAACGGACATTTTCAGCCAGACAAATGCCAAATATTTTACTCTGGAAATGCCAGACTCAGAAGAAATGGAGTGGCCTTAATACCGAGGCAAGATGGAGCACAGGCAGAAGGGGGCTACCATGCCAATGCTGACGGAATAATGTCAAACAGAATTTGTGGGAAACCTATCAACACAGCCATCATTCAGGTATATGCCCCAACAAGAGATGCTGAAGAAGAAATGGAAAACTTATGCGGGCACTCAAGAGGGAAAGGATACGACGCTAACAGGAGACATGCCGATCGACATGGATCATCTGAATGCAAAAGTAGAAACAAAACAGAATCCAGCGCTGTGGGAGAATTTGGCCCAGTGGTCAGAAACGAAGCAGGAGAATGACTCATACACTTCTGCAGAGCCAGCAATAGGTTTATTGCAAATACACACATGTGGTCAGTCTAGAAAAACCAACGGCCTACATAGAGAAGAGCGGAGATCCTCTATTCTTGCTGCCAAAAAAAGACTGGGAGCGGACTGTAATGGTAACCATGAACTCTTACTATCAAAAAACATTATTTTCCCAGTATTTTAAGGTTTAGATTGAGATTTTAAGTGGGCTTTTATTGTATAGAATGGATACTATGCTCCACTTTGGGTTATCGCAAGACCATCCCAAGATCATTTGGTGGCGGGTGGTATACAAAAGTTCTGAATGAATGGATAAATAAATAACCAAATACATGCCAGAGTAAAGCTGTAAATGCAAAAGCAGGACTGCAGCTGAACCAAAAATCATGCCTACTATAATGTCAAAAATGAAGAAACTGAAATTGTGAAATATTTGGCATACCTTGGTTCAGTGATAAATCCAGAGGGAGTCTGCAGTCAAGAAGTGCAAGGAAGGCTGGAACTTGGAAGGGCAACGGTGAAGGAACAGAGGAGGCCATCAAGTGTAAGGATGTTTCACTGGACACTGAGGCCAGGATCATCCACACTATTGCATTCCTGTTCACTATGGATGGGTGTGGAAGCTGGATAGTGAAGCTGGACCATAGGACAGGAAAACAGATGCGTTTGAACATGGCGCTGAAGGAGCCTGGAGAGCTTTGCGATTATGCTAGGCCAACAGAAAAAAGAACAAGTAGGCCGTAGGCCAAATTCAGCCAGAGCTTGCAAGGGAGGCAGAAACAATGAGACTTGCGGCTGCCGTACTTCGGGCACATCATGAGGGGGCGAGGCTCCCTGGAGAAGACCAGTGAGAAGAGCTGAGCCGGGCCGTCACAGGAAGGCCATTATGGGGGGCATAATCATTACAGGGTCCCTGCAAGGCAGAGGCGGCTTAATGGAACGCAAGCACAGGCTCCTCCTGGAGCCTTCAGCCACCTGCGTGGGTCAGCCCATAAACATCCTACGAACAGGCTGGAAGCTGCCCTTCACCTTCAACCGGGTTTTCTCCCAGAGGAAGCATTTTGATTTTACGCTGTTCGACTGGACAGAGTTCAGGCCAAACCCCACATTTTAGTGGTTCTCAGTAAGGCTTGTTTTCATCTGTTGCCCTTGACTTAAAGGATTCAAGACTGTTTCCAATGGGAAGCTGGCAACCCGACTCTGCCAGGGTCAGCAAGTGGACCTTTCGTCCAAGCCTCATGAGAATCAGGCGGCTACAGGGCTGAGCAACAACCAGCAGCCATATCCCCACCAAATCCTGGGATTTTGGTTCTGTCTATCCAAAACAGAGTACGTGAGAAAAGGAAGAGAGCAGCACGGAGGGCAGAGAGGAGCAGTTTTCTAGGGTGCTGTACCTCACTGCCTGCCTGCCTGCCTGCCTGCCTGCCTGCCTGCCATGGGAAGAATCACTCACATACACACCCCTTCTCCCGCTCAGCTGAGCACAGAAGCAGTTTACCCAGAAAAACCTTCAAAATGCATGGTGGCTGGCCTAGTGAGACGCAGGTGCTGGCGTGGAAGCAGCCCGTTTCCTGCCTGAGTAAACTCCCGAAGCAGCAGCCTCAAGCCCTGAATGCTGGCAGGCAGCGGGGCCCTGTTGGGGCAGCAATGTGAAGGGTGCCGCCTGGTCTCCAGCTCTTTTCAGAGACAAACAGCTTCTGAGGGTGGCCAGAGCTGCTCATTCCAAGAAAGACGCTAAGGGATCTGAGAGAAATGCTCGGGAGGGTGGGCCTCTGTTCGGAACTGGACCACACAGCGAACACAGTCTTTGGGCTGCTTCAGACACGAGCTTCCCACTCAGAAATCACCTCCATGCAAAAGCAAATACTTTGCCACGTGCAGGAGGAATACGGGGCCAAGTGGAAGGCCACTGGCCTCTTTCTTAAACTCTTCTGATGCCGCACAGAACCGCCTGCTCTAGGGTCGTGCATACCTGGGAAGAGACTCCCGAGGGGAAGCACCCAAAGGCTCCGTACAGGCAGATCAGGAAGGAGGGGGGCCAGGAGTGCACTGGAGAGCACTCCTGAGGACGCAATCCCATGCGCCGGGCGATGAGCAGGAGTTCCACGGGGAGTGCGGCAACGCCTTCCCCACCAACTAGCGCACCAGGAGAGAGCTTCACTGAACCACGAAGCACAGAGGAGGCTCTTGAGCAAGTCCCCGATTCAAGCCTGAACATTTCTCAGATTCAGGCATGCAACACACCACCACATACTCCCGCGGAACTTCAACAACTACGCCAAGGCTACACTGCTGGGTGTGGCAAGGGGAATCTTTCTGAACAAAACTGGAGCTCAGCTTTGAATGTGCAAACAAAAATTTCCAGCACAGCTACCACCTTTGGCCACGTTTTGGGCTTTGCTTCTTCTTTACCCGTCCTCTGCTGTTTGTGCTAGCTGCTGGAGCATTTGGAAGCGGGTACGCTATTGAGGGATTCTAGGTGGTCCCACTAAAGGGACTGTCCAGCAGTTGATTTTTCCCTTGCAAACCAGCACGGCTCTTTCATTTTTGCTTTTTAAAAGAGAAGAAGCGTTTCTCCAGAGCACCTGCAGAGCACCACCAAGGGCTGTCATAGCTTGCTGTATGAGAGCAACCGGGTTTCTCTAGCAACTCGTGACAACCTTCCTGCCTGCCTAAATGGCGCGCAGGGGCGAGAATGTTGCGCCGGGACTTGCAGATCCAGGGCCCGGTCCCCTCCCTCAGGCCACTGGGCGATTTCAGGCCAGTCACTAACTCTCGATTTAGCCTACCTCGCAGTGTGGTTGTGAGGATAAAACACAGAGGATGACCACCACGCAAGCTGCCTTGGGTTCTTTCCAAGAGGAAAAAAGGACGGATAGAAACACAATAACGAAAAAGCTGAATGAGACACGGCCAATCACGGCACCGTACCTCTTCTCCAGAGAAACGGCATGGGCACAGATGCATCATCCTTGCGTCTCGACCCACCCTGGGATTTACAGCCATTTCCTGA
This sequence comes from Varanus komodoensis, assembly GCF_004798865.1. Taxonomy (NCBI): domain Eukaryota; kingdom Metazoa; phylum Chordata; class Lepidosauria; order Squamata; family Varanidae; genus Varanus; species Varanus komodoensis. Next base: position 1,584,371 of record NW_025335568.1, on the reverse strand, counting down.
GCAGCCAAAAGGTTTTCCCAGCCATTTGCCAGATGCTGAGCAACAAAAGCTGGGAGCCAGGGACAGCTCCTGCCATATGGGCCATGAATCAGCCCGCCTGTGCCGAAGCCCTGGAGAGCGGGGTCCCCGCAGGGTGGGAACTGGCAGGAGAAAGGGAGCCGTGTCATCCGGTACATCTGTGGAAAAACACCACGTGCCGATGAGATCAGCAGTGAGCAAAATCCTGAGATGGAGCTGGGCGGCTCTCAGCCAACGAAGGAACACGCCAGCAAGTCACTCCCACCCACCTCAAAACGAGTGGCGCTGGCGATAGTGCAGTTCGGCAAGTCTGACTTGGGAAAGGACGTCTCGGCGCGCGCTCAGAGAGCACCTTCTCAACCAGCACATGCCAGGAATCCAGACAGAGCGGGCGTCTGGGCCAGAACACTGCATCTGGGGGAAGGCAAGGTGCTCCCAGCACTAGACCAGTGGCAGATGAATTCCACAGCTAGCTGGTACAGCAGCCGGTGAGAGCGAGGTGAGCCCGTGGGTGTCCCTACAGAGCTCATTCGGGGTCAAGGGACTTTGTCAGACAAATTCTGCCTACCTGGAGTGAAAGTGGTCAGGGGCAGAACGACCAGCTGGGAAGAGTCAGGCCACAGAGGCTTTTATGGGGACAGACAGCATCAGCTGAGCCACCCTGGCTACAGAGAGGCCTCCTTGGCCAGTCCTTCTGGCAATTCCCTCTCCTCACAGGGAGAGACAAAACCCCACCCGCAAGATGTGCCACGGCAAAGACCCACTCCAAACGAGCCTAGACGAGAAGCAGGCCAGGTGACAGAAAAACGGGATCAGTGCTCCCAGAGATCATCCAGCAGTGAGGGATGAGAAGGAATGATGGAAGCCGCGGCCAGTGAGGATGCGGGCCAGATTTGCCAGGTCCCGTTTTGTGGACAATCATCCTGAAGTTTAACTGAAAGGCAACTGTGGGGGCTCGACCCCAGACAAAGATTTTTCAGACATCTTCCTGAAAAAAGGCTTGAGGAGGTCCAACCAGACACAGGGGGTCTGTTTGCAAGCATGGCTGCAAAAGGAAGAGGCAACCTGTGAGGCACCCTTGCTCTGTTACACTGGAGCAAGCCAGCACCTGGTGGGCAAAGGATGGGCGGGAAATGTGGGCAGTCCACTGACACTTATCTCAAGGCAACCTCTTCCCACAGCACCCCAACCCCAACCCCAGACTGACTATCGCCTGGACAGGAACCCAGCGCAGCCATCCGTATACACCAGGGCTTTCCAGAGCATCCACAATGGCCGTGTCCTATGTCACGTGGTCCGTGAGAGCAAGGCTTCATTCCTGGGATGAAATCTGAAGCTCTCTTGTTGGTCCAGGTGATGCTTCTCACTGGCATGTGACTTGGCTCTCTCACTCGAGTTATCCAAAGCTCTGCACTGCCCTTTCTCTGCCGTGTTATCTCCCCCCCCCACCCCACCCCAAGGCAGGGTCTGAACAGTTCTGCAGAAGGGTGAATAGGAAGGTTGGCCCTGGCAGCCGTTCTGATTTTTGCCGGCAGAGAAGCAGGTAACCTGCCAAGAGCCAGGCAGGAGTTGCAAAACGCAAACCCACCTTCATGAGCGTTCAGAAGGAACTACTATTTTCTGCAGGTTTGCGGCTTAAGCAGGAAGACCTCCATCTTCCAGAGATGCATCCTGGAAGGTCCTGGCCTGAGTGTCTTCCCTCTGCCTTTCACGTTGTGTGCTTGTTACCATGGGGAAAATGAAACATTTATGTGTACTAAGGCAAACTGGAACTGAAGCCGTAATAAAAAGCCTCTCCATGTATCCCAGCAAAGAGGCGACATCCCTCAGTCAGCGACGCTTGAATTCCGTAAGACTGCCAAATGTGTGCCTGACACAGAATCGAGCACTTACCTCTGCTTTAGCATTTTGAACTGAAGGCAGTATTTTAATGGTTAAAGCTGCAGAGCAAGCGCCTCCTGGTAAACCCCCTCCGTGATAAGCACAGAAATGCCGGCTACCGCTCTCTTAAATGGGGCGGCTTTTTAAAAAGCCTTTAGCCAGGCGGACTAATGGGGCAGCGGGGTGGGGGGCAGAATGGCCCATCCCACCCTCATCAATCCGCCGCCTCTTGCTGCTCATCCCAGAAGAGCGGCTTGCCCTGCCCTGTGGAAGCACAGGACCCAAAAGGCTTGGGGAAGGCGCGGGAGGCGCTGCCCACCCGTCAGCGGCCGCTCTCTTGCGTGCAGGGCATGCTTCAGAGCTGATGGCTGGGAGGCACACTGCTCGACAACCCCAGAGAGGAAGCAAAGCTGGACTGCCCATATCCAGAAGGCAGGGATTCCATGCCTCTTAACAGCTTTCCAGCCAAGGAAAACAGAACCTCTGGGTCCCCAGATACACCCAGCTTGTTTCCCTGGCTACTAAGTTTGTCGTCGTTTCCCAGCTTTTGCATAGCTTTTTCCTCACGTTATTTATGGCAGGAAATGCGTCCGAGTGATTGTCAGCAAGAGCCAGGAGCCCCACCGCACGTGCCCTTGGCTCCACCCACCGCTGAAACGGGACCCCTGCGAACATCCTCAAAAGACATTCAGCGTTTCACTTTTCTAGCAGGAACCAGGCAGCCGAAGCCTGAAGGGGTCTGCAGCCTCTTTAAGGGCCACGGTGCAGATGCCTTTGGTGCAGGGGCTGAACAGAGCGCCTACCCTGCCCTGCCCTGCCCTCGAGCGCCCGGTTCAAGGGGCCACTGACTGCTGTAGGTACTCAGCTCACAACACAGAGAATGCGACCTGGTTCCAAGGGCACGGGCCTTACGCTCTTCAAGAAGGGCCTTGAAAAACCCCCCCCCCCCGCCCCTCCAAGCACGTGGCCAAGCGGCAGAGACGACCCTGCAATTTCTAAGGTGCTTCATAAGCGTGAGAGTGAGAAGTCTGCTTGTTGAAATGCAGCCAGGACCAGCACAGGCAACAATTCCATTAAAGAGCACCACGGCATGTGCCTCGCAGCTGTTCAATCAGCAACACGATGCGCAAACCACAACAGCTTTAGCAATGGGGAAGTCATGAGGCTGCGGTGCGGCCAGAAGGCACTAACTCCAAGGTGGGTCTGCACAGCTGGCAACTGCTGCAGGCCACGGAATGAGGACCAACGTTTTGGCCCCTTCCCCACAAATGGGTTGCTTCAAGTTAACCCCCGAAGATGCCGAGGTTCTGTGCACGGATCTGAGCGGCTCCGACCTGAAAAAGCAGCTATTTGTTCCGACTGTTTGGCCTGCAGAGTCCCCCCACCGCAGCCTCGAGAGTCAGTCCAAATGGATTAGTTCGACAACGCTGCCCCGCACAGAACTACACTGGCTATCCCCGGTTGCAGAGACACCCTCGGGGGCAGAAGTCCAATTCTGTTCTTGTTTACTTGCTCGGGGGAACCCCGTTTTTACAGGCTTAGCTGTACTTCACCGCCCACAGATATACCGTATTTTTTGCTCTGTAAGACACACTTTCCCCCCCTCAAAAGTAAGGGGAAATGTCTGTGCGTCTTATAGAGGGAATGTGTGTGTGCAGCAAGTCTGTCAGATGTGCAGCCCACGGGGAAGTGGTGGGGAATGTGCCTGTGATTACGTGCCCATTTGATTCAGAATATTTTTTTTTTTCTTGTTTTCCTCCTCTAAAACCTAGGTGCGTCTTATGGTCAGGCGCGCCTTATAGAGGGAAAATACGGTAGGTTTTTCCAACACCCACAAAGCGAACACGCAAGAGCCAAAGCATGCCTTCTGACAGTGCCTGCACACTAGAATTACAGCGTTGTCAGAATAGGTTGTGGCAGGCAGTAGCAAACCTGGGCAGCTCACATGGGCCTGGAACACCGCAGAGGCCTGTGAGGGGGAATATGAGCTGCCCTTTGGAAGGGCCAAGTTGAGGTGCCTTTTGTAAATGATCAGCCAGTCAACAAACTCAACGATTTTCAAAGCTATTTATAGCAGCTGAAGCTGGAACCTAACCACAGGTGGCCTCTTTTTTCACCTCACCCTTGACATTCCCAACTTGACAAGTTGTTGGTGAAAATGGCAGCTTTCGAAAATGCTGAGCAGACGCAGGGAAAGAAACGCCCTCTTCCCCTCCGCCCAAAACTTTTGCTCAGTCTCATCAATACGTCCAGATTACCAGATTACTGTTAAATAATACGTCATCAATACGTCCACTCAGATTGACAGATTACTGTTAAAGGAACGCTTGCTCCCATATATGCCCGGCCACCCCTTGAGATCTGCGGGAGAGGCCCTTCTCTGGGAACCCTCAGTGAATGCTATTAGGAGGGCGAGTACCGGGAGGAGGGCCTTCTCTACGGTGGCGCCCCATCTATGGAATGCGCTCCCCAGAGAGGTCCGCCTGGTGCCGTCGCTATTTGTTTTTCGGCGCCAGGCTAAGACCTTTTTATTTAAAACTTACTTTAATTGTTAATTTATTTATTTAACTAGGTTTTTTTTTAATTTTTAGCCAAGAATGCACTGAGGTTTTATTGAGGTTTTATGGCACTGGGGTTTTATTTATTGGGGTTTTATTGTATGATTTATTGATGTTTTGTGAGCTGCCCTGAGGCTTTATTGCGATGGGGCGGCATAGAAATGTTTTAAATAAACAAATAAATAAATAAATGCCAGTCCATGAAGACACCGATTAACCAGTCTGCCTCTGTGGCTCCTGAATGGAAGGCACCCACATTGACGGCGCTCGACTTCCTGAACGTCTAAAGGAAACGGTTACCCCAAGTGAGCGGATACCTAAGGCCAGGTGCATCAGACCTTTTATGTCACAGAGAGGGAAGCACAGGAAGCCCCCAAAACGAGGGTGGAACTGTGCAAGCAACGGGTATGCGAGGCAAAGGCAGAGGGAGGGCATTTCCGGGGTGTCTGGGGAGCGCCCACGCGCAGCCTGCCCGCCTCTTCCCGAGCGGCAGGAGCAGACTAGGAAGTGATGCCGTTGTGTGATTTTCCAGGCTGCTGGGGACAGCTCCAGCTGCTGCACGCTGTCTCCCGCAGCAGGTAGCAACTACCTGCCAGGATGCTTTGGTCAGAAACTGTTATGCCAAAGCACCAGGAAGCTGAGCAAATCAGTGCAGATGCCGTCTTTATGGCACATAAACCTGATGCCTCCCTACCTTTATGCACAACAAGCCAGTATTCTGAATATTTTGAAAAGGAGGCGCACTCTGGTAAAACAATGAAAAGGTTAACTTCCTCTGCTCTGGACAGACTAACCGCAGATTGTGGGCTGCTAACAAACATCCCTTTTGCTTTTGTGGTGAGTGTAATCAACCATCCGATAGACAAAAATAGATGACTTTTTAAAAACAAAGTCCAGTGAGAGAACAGCAGCTGATGAGTAAGTCCACAAAACTCATCGGCCGACAGGGATCTGTGATAGCCTGAAGACTGTCTTCTTCTTCTTCTTCTTCTTCTTCTTCTTCTTCTTCTTCTTATTATTATTATTATTATTATTATTATTATTATTACAACATTTCTATGCCGCCCCTTGCTGAAACCTCGGGGCGGCTTACAACACAAGAAGAACACACACAAACAATTTTAACTTTCCCTGCCAGATAGCAATTTCTCACCACAGGTAATTAGGGAAGCAGCCATCTGCAAGCGTACATAACACAACCATGGGCCCTACCATTTTTGTTTTTAATGACTCCAACCATCTTTTCCCCAACTTGGCACCCCCATATATTCTGGACATCAGCTTGTACCAGCCCCAGCCAGCAGGGCCAGTAATTAGGAATGATGGGATTTGTAGTCCAAAGCATTAGAGGGCACAAGGCTGGACAAGGCTAATCACAAAGAATACATAATGCATTTCATGGTCATGGCTCATTTTTCAAAGACAGCCTGCTATCATAAGGTCCAAAACCATGCTTTAAAATTGCAGTTTCTTTCAGGAATCCAGAAACAAAGCACAGTTAACATCAGCATGAGACAAGAACCAGGATCGAAACCTCTGTTCTCCACTGAGAACTGAGTCGCTCGTGATCTCTCAGTCAGCTTCATTCCCCCACCTATTAAACAGGACAGACATTCAGAATCGACAGTCGGCCAGTTGTTTGCATGTCAGGATCATGCACTCCCAACAAATATTTGGCTGAACTTTGACCATCCCCAAACCATGGTGCCTACTGACCTCATGCAGCCCCAGGGTCCAACATCCCCCAACCCAAGGCCAACATGTTGTCCATTCTGCTGTACCAACTCTCTCCGGCACAGGACATGCGTGGCAGAAATGCCAAGCCGAGGTTGCCACTCCTCCTCCCCCTTTTTCTGTTTACAAGAAGGAATTTGACCCAAGATCATATTGGCCCAATGTCCTGAAGAGGCTGCTTACCCAACAGGCAGACAAAGGCTTCAGCCACACCAGATGGCCAAATCAGACATGTTTTTGAAACAGCTGGGCAGCTGAACGACCAGACACCACTTGACCCTCAGAATCAGAGGCTAATCCACTTCCCTGGGTAGCTGTTTAATTAGCTTTGGGCAATAACCAATAGATCTGAGATCTATTGACAAAAGGGGTGGGGGTTAGACTCCTATACGAATGTCCCCTTACTTGTGTGAATGTCCAAGCAAGGCTGTTCACACAGAAAGACTGCAACTGGACAGGAGCTGTGAACCCAGACCACCGTCACTTGATGTTCTTAATCAATCTTTGTTCCACTGCAACATACAGACTTGGTTCATATGAGCAAAATAGCCAACCGTGGGGTGTCATGCCATGACCCATGGTCTGTTGTTGGGTTATGCAAGGGTTGTTTAACCCTCAAACAACCCAAGAGCAAGCCACAGCTTCAAAAAGGCTGCCCACACACACCAAAGCCCACCATGGTTTAAATAAGATACAGTGGGCTTTCAACAGTGTGAACTGGCTCATACTGATCTCCAGGATGCGTCCAAACACTGCTGCAACCTTTGCTGAGCTTACTTCAGGTGACCTTGTCTTTGGTAGGGTAACATCTAAGCTGCGTACACTGGGGCTGCTTTACATTCCCAACAAGAACATGGGGCCCAGTTCAGACTGAGAGTTAAACTACCCATAGGCTGACTCTGTGATTTCTGAGAAAATGTGGACTGCAAAGCAATCCCGGGTTTTTCTATCCAAGAATGGTATGAAGAGCATGTACTGGAACACAAGTTGAACTTAACCACAAATATATTTGGACAGGTTGGATTTCAACTTAGCTGTCAAAATGGCCAACTGCACATTGTGTAAAATCATTTTGATTTAGCAATGCTGCTTTTGATATTATCACCAAGCCACAGGTGAAGGCTACTGTGTAAACACTGAACAGCAGCACTGCACGTTGCTAATCTATTTTCCCTTACTTGGTGAAATGAAAACATTGCATATCTGGAATCCTTACAGGCCACCCCTTATTTATTCCACTTTTATGTGGAATTTATAGGCCACTCTTCAGTATACACTGGGTAACATGCAATTAAAAGAACGTAAAACAGAACTAACTGCGTGGGCAACAAAACTGGGACAGACTTCAAATCGCCGCGAAAAGGAAAACCTTAGACAGATTAGATCTCAGTGCATCCGACTGTGAGCCCAAGACCACATAAAGAGAATCAAATTCACGGGCCTAAGAGAAGATGGACAGAAGTGGGAGAACACCATCTCAGTATCCAACACGGTAGACTAAAAGAACTGTTTAGAAGTACCCAACACCTTCCTTTTCTTAATCACAAAAGGGCAATAAAATGTTTGTATAGTTGCTACGTCGCATTTATGTCCTACCCGTTCCTTCGGTGGAGAACCAGGGTAGTTTTATTCTCACAGCAGCCCTGAGAGACGGGTTGGCTGAGCATCGGGGACCAGCTCAAAGGCGCTCAGGGAGCGTCATGGCTGAATGGCGACCCAAACAGGATCTCTGGAGCCCTAGTCCGGCCGCCCAGTTGCTACACTGCACCTCTGATGTGACGGACAGAGCATCCCTGCCCAGGCAGCCAGGTGGGCTCTTGAAGCCAGGCGACACAACTCAGCAGTGAGCTTCTGAGGGTCGGGCTCATGCCCGTTTCGGCAAGACTTTGCGGGATCGGGCCAAGAGTCCACCTCATCATCCGAGCCCTGCTCCCAGCAAGCCCTAATATGCAACGATCCTTTACTTCAGCACCTGGTCCTTTGCTTCTGTGGATTATAGCTGCTGATGGAGCCAGCTTCACGACTGATTTGGAGTTCGCAAATGTCAGGGAATTCCCCCGTTTAAGGATGCACTGCACTGAGATAAGCGCCTCCTTTTTTTACCTGTACCCTACTGCCAACCCATTTCATGAGGGAAGCCCAATTTGAGAGCCAGGAAAAGAGAAGCACGCGCTTCTCTCCCTGCCCCACCCTGTTCCAGTTCATAAGCATTATATGCCTCCATCTCTGCCTCTTCCCTAAAGTAAAAAGCCATCAAACAGATGAGTCTTTTCTCAGAAGGAAACTGACCTGGCTCTTTGGCTACCATTTTCTGTGGGTACTCCAGGTCCATTCTGGCCTTTTTGAGGCAATGGGAACCCACTGAGGCGGTTCTCACGTAACAGCAGCAAACAGTGAACAAACCATAGTTAAGCTCTGTGGTTAGGTCTTGTAGCATCCCCAGATCTGCTTAACTGGAGGATGAACATACAAAATGGCCACAGAATGTGCCATGGCAAATCACAGATTAACCAACCCACAATTTGCCAGCATTATATGTGAATCAGGTCACGGTTTCCTACTACTGGGAACGCAACACTTTACTTGCCACTAATCCAACCACATTCCAGTGCTGCGCTCAGCAAAAGGCAGGATGGAGGCAAACTGAAAATTACTCAAGGTGGAGTTATACAGGTAATGAATGACTTCAAAGACATGAGGAAAGGTGGAGAAGCTGGATGTGTTTACAGCTAATGTAAATGATTCACTGATAAGAAGAATATGCTCTTGATGTTAAAATGTTCCAAGGGGCTGTAGCTAGGTCGAGAAAAACAAAACTTCTAAAACTTCTATCATCCATAGGCAAGGCAAGGTAAGGCAAGGCAAGGCAGCCAAGCAGGAGGTTTATGCAGTAAGACAGAGAATTAGCAAGTGGAGAGGGGCCAGAGCTCCGTGGAAGAATGACCATGCCAAAGATCCGAGACGTACTCCGCGGCATCACCAAGTTGCAAGACTGGAAAACAACCTGTTGGTGCAAACTCTTACAAGCCAGTAAGGTCGGTCAACCTGAAGTACCCCCGTGATACAAATGGGAAGCCAGATAGGTTGTGTGACTTCTGTCACATTACTTAAGACACAATCCTACTCATGAATACCTTTTTCAACAACTCCCAGCTCTCCCCAGCCAGGAATGGAGTTGCAGGGCTTTTTCTGTTTAAATTTGCATAGGATTGAACCCTTAATCAGTCAAGGGCAAAGGCAAGGCAAGAAACAGGAACTTGCCTGGCTGGTCTTAGCAAGCTGCCCCTGCCCCCCATACAGGACAATGCCAATGGCCCACCTGAGTATATTGTGGTAGGAATACTGATAGCACAAATACAACCTGCTAACCAAACAGCAACCGCTACTCCACGCAATGCTGGCTGCAGTGCTTGGCCCAACTCCTTTTCTGCTACTGGGGACGGAGGGTGAACAGCAATGGTGGGAAGCGCACAAGCGCACAGATCTCCACAAGCGGGCACAATACATCACGCAGGACTTGGATCCACCTGCCACGACATTCGATCAGCAAGCCAGGCACGTTCCTGGGCTGTTTGATCCAATGCGGCTCCCAGAGAGAGGAGAAAGCACCTGCCCAGTTTAAGAGGCACAGCAAAGGAAGGCTTTCCTGAAAGTGCAGCTTTACCTGAACATGGGTTTTCCTGAGAGGAAGGCTGAGTATCCCATGCAGAGGATGCCTCTGTCTGCAGAGATCTCACTGCACAGGGGGCTGCGTTCGCAAACAGACCGGTACGTGCAGCAAGAGAGCAAGCTGGGAGAGCCGAAGAGGGAGAACTATTTGCAAGCTATTTGCAGCTGCCTTTCTGATATCCAGCCGAGTCAGGACAACGCTGCAAAGGTTTCGGCAGGCCACACCCCGAACTGCTGCCGCCACTGCCACCCCCACCGCCGCTCCGCCATCGCTTTGCTTGGGAAAGCACATTTCTCTCAAAAAACACAGCCCAGCCTCCACCTCCAGGATTCCAGTGCTGACTCCTGATTTGCCCCCTCAAGGGCCCTGCTCCATGTGGTGTGCCGTGCAGGGAACGGCCCATTCCAGTTCTGCTACTATTAATCTCACAGACTGTTCTGCCTTTAAAGCCATTTACTGCGAGGCTCCTGCTATGCCCATCTGACAGAGTGAGAAATGCAGTGGAGGAAAGACACCGGAGACGCAGCAAGCCTGGGCCGCCCAGCTCGTCCGTCCATGCGAAGGACTCGGCTGCATCTCCTCTTAAAGGACCTTGGCAACAAGATGCCCGCTACCCGGAATCGCAGAACACCCCATCCCAGGGAGTTCCCGAGACAGACCCACCCTGAAAGGAGAGCGTGGCTGACTGGCGCGCCTTGCAGCGAGCCCTCCTTGGGCCGTAGCCACCAGCAGCACGTGCAGGCCGGACGCAGGAAACATGGCTTTCTTGTAACAAGAAGAGCATGGAGCCACCACCTCCGTCGCTTGATTCTAAAAGAGCACACACACCCTCCTTCAGTGCCGTCCCGTGTCCCCGAGGAAGCTGCTGCTAGCCGCATGCCATCGGGCAAGCGGATCCGTGCGCAACGCTTCCTGCTGGCATCAATGGGACAGGCCAAGACCGGGGGGGGGGGGCTTGCGGAAGCAGCAGCAGCATCTGGCCTGGCACTGCCAAGGCCCCTGCGGGATGCTTCACCAAGCACAGGCACCCCTGGAAGTCACAGCGGTGCCCTTCTGCATTCGGTTCATTATTAGTGCAGGCTGGGTGGGTGCGGAGGGAGATGCTTGCGCAGGCAGGGCCGTGATGCGGACCTCTGCACATGGAGACACGCACTCCCATCGGCCGGGGCTGGGATACTTTGTCAGAGACGGAGAGTGGGCGACGCTCGCCTCGCAATGGTGCCCCCAAATGCACGTCCAGCTTGCTGTGGGAGGCACCAGCAGACATCCCGGTACGGGAAGCAACTTCGGAGGCACCCTCTGCAACAACATTATGGCAGAGAGCAACCGGCTTCTGCCCTCTGGTGACCCTGGCAAGTGAAAATCAAGCTTCCCCTGACTGCAAAGAGTCCTACTCAATTACTTTCAGTGCTTTGGTCACACCAGGGCAGGGCCAGGTAACACAGTATTCTCCTACGGAGAAGCAAGAGGCACTAAATATCATATTGCAATATATGCTGGTTACTAGAGTGCACCACAGCATTTCAGAAAAAGATCAGTGTATTTTTATAGACTACTACAAAATCTCTGACTGTATGGATATTGAGAAGCTTTAGGACCTGTAAGACATCAGGCACTTGATTGTCCTGATGCGTAACCTGTATCACAGACCAGAAGTTACTGCGAGGTCAGAATATAGAGAAGCAGAATGGTTTTCCATAGGAAAAGGTGCCAGACAAGGATGCATTTTATCTCCTTATCTGTAAAAGAACTTAAGAAAAGCTGGGTTAGAATCAGAGGAAGGAGTGAAAATTGGCAGATGATGCATCAGTATTTTAAGATATGCAGATGATAGTTGCAGAAAGCAGTAATGACTTGAAATGACTCTTGATGAAAGTGAAAGAAACAAATGTGAGAAGAGGACTGCAGCTGAATATTAAGAGCACACAAATCACGACCACAGGATTACAGGACGTTGCTGTTAACAATGAAAAAACTGAATTTGTGGGAGACTGTACATACCTCAGCTCAGCCATCAATCCAAAGGGAGACTGCAGCCAAGAAATCTGGAGTCAAATGAGCCTTGGAAGGGCAACTATGAAGAAACTGGAAGAGATGCTCAAGTGTAAGGATTTTTCACTGGAGACCAGGGTTAAGATCATCCATACTAGCATATTCCTAATCACAACGTAAAAGTGTGAAAGCTGGACAATGAAAAAGCTGACAGGAAGAAAACTGCTGCATTTGAAGTGTGATGCTAGAGGAGAGCTTTGTGAATACGCTGGACTGACAGAAAGACAAACTAGTGGGTACCAGAGCTTTCCCTACAAGCAAAAATGAAAAAACAGAGGCCGTCTTAACTTTGGACACATGAGAAGGCAGGACTCACTTGATGAGAGGTTCATGCTAGAGAAAGTCAAAGGTGGAAGAAAAAAGGAAAGCCAAACAGAAGACGGACGGAATCCACATAGGAAGCCACAACCTTGAACTTAGAAGACCTGAGCAGGGCCATCACAGATAGGACATTCTGAAGGGCTTCCACTCATGGAGTCACCATAAGCCAGAGGCAGCTTGATGACACATAACAACAACACTGAAGCTTCAGAAGAGCCATTAATCCACCCGCAGCTAGCAGTAATCTCTGCTGCTCTGCTTGCCGAAATGCAAAAGGACCGAGCGTGCGAAGCAGCGCTTGGCTTCTCCACCAGTGCGGGTCTGGCGCTCCTGTCCTGGAATTCATGTCATGAGCAAAGACGCCCCACACCAGGGATCCGAGCAGCACTAGGGCAGGCTGCCGAGCGGCCAGCAGCCCCTCCCCGGGCTCAGGAGCAACAGGGCCAGGTGTCTGGAACGCACCGGCTGCCTCCATCATTTTCCTCAGCCCGGGTGAGAGAATTTGCAGAGTTCAGCCAAGGGAGATGCAGCTGCTCGCCAGGATGTTCCTGTAACAATATCCATCCATGTTGCTGCATGTTTTGCTGTGAAACCTGAAGAGGCTTTGCAGAGCGAATTCCAGGGACATGCAGACGAAGGGACGACCCCCTCAGCTGCGTGGGGCCTGGGATCACGCAGGGGGTGGAGTAAAGTTTGCCACTTGTGGGGAGCTACTGAAGTCAAACAGGAGGCAGACGGGCCTCATACTTGTACCGGTTCCCACAACTCCAAATGTGCTATGGAACAAAACGGCCATGTGCATTGATATTCCATGTTTATAACGGTCTTTAAAAGCAAAGAATACGAACAGAACAACAGAACCCACCGTGACCAAGTCAGACACACCTGTGACAAAACAAACATGGGCCGAACAGGGCGTTGTTTCAAGGGCACTTGGGTGGGAGGTGGGGTGGGAGGTCCCCCCCACCTCCCATCACTGGATTCTTAAAATCCACACGGATTTATCATTTCTGCCCTCTGTCCACCTTTCAGGTCTTCCACTAATAATCAGCATCATCAATTAACAGTGCCATCAACATGTAGGACCTTATACAGCAAAAGGAAGAGAGGCATCTGCCCAATCCGATGTGGGGGAAAACAATCACAGGAGGAAATGGGAAGAGGAGGCGACGACAAGGGAGGCATGACCCAGGGTTCAGCTTCATCCCATGGAGGGCGAGGGCTCTCCAGATGTGCTGGATTACAGCTTCCGGAATCTGACACTGTGGCTCAACCCATCTGGCAGGCATCAGGCTGCAGACGGCTGTGCTAGAAGCGCCACAGAAAAGACAAGGCATTAAGGCCTGAACTGCCTCAGGGACGCCAGCCCAGCACTGGGGGACGGGCAGATGAAGAGGTGGTCACTAACGCACACTGCCCGAATTCCTCTGCAGTATTGGGTCAGCCTAGCGCAACATTTGGAGGATCAAACTCAGGCACATTTATTTATTTATTTATTATTTATACTGCGATTTACATCCTGCCTTTTTCCTACAAAGGGCTCAAGGCAGCTTACATCGTTCTCCTCCTCCATCTTATCCCCACAACAACAACCCTGTGAGGTAGGTTGGGCTGAGAGGCTGGGACTGGCCCAAAGTCACCCAGTTGGCTCCAGATCGTCTGAGTCCCAGTCCCATGCTCTTAACCACTAGGCCGCACTGTCTCTCCACTGCATGGCATCACCACAACAGCGCATGTGTATCCCGGAAAGGACCCACGGCAGCTTTCGTAATCCTCCACCTTGCCATTCTATCCTCCAAACCACCACGCGAGGCTGGCTAGGCTGGGCATCGGTGGACGACACAAGGCCGGCCAGCCTCACGGCTGAGAGGGCTTGGGACTCCGACCCTCCAGTTCCCAGTCTAACAGCCCAACCACAACAACCACACTAGCTCTTAAATGCACTGCTTTGCATATGTAAAATGTCCAGTAACCCAACTCCTCTAGCATATAACACATTAAAAAATAAAATAAAAATACAGAGAAAACGATTAATAAAAACAGCATATAACAGAATGTAACCAGCAGCAATGAGTCAGAACACCGGAGCATGTAAAACCAAAGCAAGTCAGCAGCAAACTAAAAGAGCAACCATCTAACAGCACTAAAAGCCATTCTTTAAATGCCCAGGCATATAAGGAGGTCTAACCCAGAGCCCACGCGACCATCATACAGGAGTCAGGCAAGCTTCTCTGGGGAAAGCATCCCATGAATGCTCTTGGTTATGCGCAGCATGTGACTCTCGTCCCAGCTGCTTCACCAGTCCCTGAAATGTTTCTGGCAAGAACTCAAAATACTGGTTATGAGCAATAAAGCCCTATAAAGCTTGGGACCAGGCTATCTGAAAGACCCACCATCTCCCATAGGAGACTGCCTAGTTTGTTAAATTCGTTCTGCTCAAGGGCCCTGCTCCCAAGGCAGCCGCCTCCAGAGACATGCCTGGTACCGACTCTCAGGGAGGCCTTTCTGGTTGCCACTTGGCAGCTGTGGAATTCCTGTGCAAGGAGGAGATCCGTGCTGCCTCTTCGCTGGCCTCGGCTGGAAGGCAACGACTGCTTTCAAGCGGGCTTTCGGCCGTAAGCAGCTCTGTTTGGCTGGCTGCTATTTTTATTATGCCGTTATGTTTTGTGGTATTCAGCATTCACTGGAGGGTTACCTAACATTTGGTTCGGTCACCATCCCCCTGCTCTGTCTGCATTACTGAGCCTTGCTTGCTCCAGACACTTCTTCTCTAGCTACCCTTGTCTCCTTACCCAATGCCCCAAGTCAGGGGGCCAGTTCAGATATCACAACAAACCATGGTTTATCAAGATGGAAATGAGCTGCAACAGGCCTTGGGCCTCTGTGTTCCTGCTCCTCTTCAGCAGAGCCACAAGGAGCTTAGAAGTTTCAAACCTGGAGCTATGGTGTTGGCGTGTTTTGAACAAACCCTACTTAAGATTAGCCAGAGTTTGGACATAACACTAAACTGCATTTAATCAAAAATGGAAGCAAAAGCTTCTGGTCTCTTTATGACTGTGACAGGAGAGCATCTAAGCATGAGCCTCATTCCTGTTATGACAAACCATGGATTATCTTGATGTCCAAATCCTCTGAGTTGCTTTCACCACTGTTCAAAGCAGCCACCACTTATTTTCTTCAATTTACCTTTGTCTCCTCTTTCAACATCACACTATTTCAACACAATCTTACTTGAATCACAAACAGGGAGGATTCAGCAAGAACCGGAATGGTACCCACTTACACCAGCTACCTGCAACATTTCATCTTTTCCCAGATCTACTGCAGAATGTAAGAACCCCAGGCAGAAGCAATGTCATTCCCGCATTCCCTGTACAATATGCAACACAACAGAGGCAGTAAAGAAGCGGGTTTCCAGCCCAGTCCCATGCACATGCGTACTGGTGCAAGTTCAACAGGGCTGTTCCGAAACCAGTATGAAAGCAATCGCTGACATACTTCCAAATAGCCTGTGATCCGAAATGTGTAAGTTCAAGGGAGGTTAAATTGAACAGACTTCCAAGATCTTGTAAGAAAGAACTATGGCCAAACAGCCCTCTAAGGTGTCAGGAGATAACACTATTTCTGCAAAATATACAAACACAGAAAGGAGATCCAAAGGACACAACATTTCCTCCCTTGTATTTCCCCATAAAGGCAACCTGACAATCAGAGAACAAGCTTCTCGGCAGTTTTAGCAGCACTGACTGAATCTAGCAAGACGGTCTCCGGCATGAGCCTCAGTTGGAACAAATAAAATGGCACAAACAGCTGCGTGCCCAGCTCACTGAGCCCAATCGCGCGGCCACCAGTTCCTGGTTCCAGAACATAGCATACTTTCTTCTTCTCCTCACAAGAGCCTGCTCCAAGCCTGCAAAGTCTCCACAGGCGGCCGCATGCAAACTGGCCTAATGCACATGCCTTATTCCAGCTGCAGCCGATCTTCCCAGAATTCCAGGGCCCCAAATTCCCAACACTTTTCACACACCTCTTTCTGGGTCAGCAAAGCAACTGGCAGTGCCGCCACACTGTTCTGGCTCGCCCTTGCAAGCCTCCCCGGCACACCAGCTTCGCTCAGGGGCTCCTTCAGCGCACGCCAAACAAAATACATGTTCTTCAGGTTTGGCAAGTGTCAGGCTGCATAAGGCCTTTCAGCATATATCCTTAATTGGATGCAGGGGTCCCCTCCCAAAAGCAATTGCACCCAAACTGCTGCCAGGCCCCAAAGTGCATGCTGTGCCTCTCCCTAAGAAAAGGCGCAGCACCAGAGTCTACCTGCTGGATTGGTGCCTTCTGATAAAAGCTGCCAACCTAAACATATGCAAGTCACAAAAGCAGAGAGGAGAGAGCCGACTGGGATGTTTTGTACTTCTCACAGTTCTCTTGTGGGGGGTGCAAAACACAAGCATAACTAGGTCATCTTCCAGGGGACATACAATAACCTGAAACCCAGGAAAACCCCATCAAATCTAGCCACCTCAACGTCACCCAGGATGGGCTATTCTTAGACTACTAAGAAGCATTATGAAGAAAACGGAAAGCATGGCAACCTGAAAGAATGGCAAAGCCCAGGAAGCAAGAGAGACTAAGAGGTCAGCAGATTTAGGGCCCCAAGTTCCACCCACTCCCGCAAATTTATCTCTAATCCATACAGTCTAGTCCACAGAGTAGGCAGGGGTGTCGGCAGTTTATGGGCTTCCAGCCAACTCATGTGAGGGAGCCAACTCACCTACTACAGGGAGAGGGCCAGAGGGCCACCATTCAGGATCAACCAACTGTGTGATCTTAGCAGAAGCATGTTCCAAACGCAGACAGAATTCTACCCATCCAGACGACGAGGCTACCTGTCAACGGCTGCCAGTCATGGACCCTGCAGCACCAGAGGCAGAATGCGCATGCGCTCGCAGTGCTGAGGAGCACATGCAGGAGAGGGCTGTGACGCTCATATCCGACTTGTGGGCTTTCCATTATGCCGGCTGATCGGTCGACCAAAAGGACGCTAAAGCAGAGGAACAGCTGTCCTGATTCAGTGCAGCTTTTTGGATGTTCTTATGCCCAGCAAGCCCTTCAGTCAGGTCTCCAGAAAGGATGTTAGCACTCAGCTGGTCCAGTTCACTTCAAAGAACTCTACCTTCAAGAGCTGCCTGCTCACACAGGAGTTTTCTCAATGCAAAGAAAGCAAGGAGGTTTCCCTTTGGCCACCCTTTAAGAGGAATGTTCTCTTGTGATATCAAGGAAGCCCAACACCTCATGAAGCGCATAAGCTGCCTAACGAACTGGCCCCTGAGCACTATGACCCTAAGCAAAGCAACAGCCATAAATTGCAGGGGTTTCAACATGAACTGATCTCGCCCCTGATCGGAAACAGCACCTCTGGCAGCAGCATGTGCAGGAGCTCCTCTCTTGCAAGACCAGAAGAGCTTCAGGGCGGCCCCTAAGCCGCTCAGGCGGCACAACAAGGAACTCTGCGCATGCACGTGTGGCTGGCTCATTCATTATCAGCACTAGCAATCAGCACAGAGTGGCCTGACCCGGGGGGGGGGGGCACTCGCTTTGGCAGGAAGTTCCTGTTGGGTCAGCCCTGGAGCTACCAATAAATGTGAGTCCCGCTGCAAGCCTCATTTTGAGTAGCACTTGAATCCTGCACAATGCCTGCGATGGAGCGAGTGGCCAGCTGCCAAGAGCCCTTCCTTCTCCTCGCAGCCACACGGGAAGCCGATAACTTAATCCCCAGTGAAGTGGCCGGACAACAGTGGGGCACTCCAGTGCTACGTTAGTATGAACTGGGAAGAGATACCCCAACCCACGTGCTGGACAGCATCACAGCGGGGGGCCAGAGGGGCAGCTGCTAGATATCCTGTCCAGCTGCTCCCTCCAGAGGACAGGGCCTCCCACTTCAAGACCCCCTGACAGGGTGCCAGCCTCCAAGCCAGCCTTCCCCAGCCTGGTGCCCTCCAAACGGGTCGCGTTACAAGGAGCCTCTCCGCTCCCCACCAGCCGACTGGAGTTCAGGGAAATCGCAGCCCAGCCGCCTGGGAGCGCAGCGCCGGGGAAGGCCGTCACACAAAGCGGGGAAAACGGCGGCAGCGGTTCACCATCTGGCACGCTGGCACAAGGCAGGCCCGGGACGGCCTGCCAGCGGCCTCCCCGCGCCCTCCCGCTCCCGCAGAGTCTGGGGCCCTGGCAAGGCCGAGGCGCTCGTCCCTCCACTCCGAGGTTTCCCTGAATCATTAACTCCCGGCAGCGCCAGGGCCAAGGCTGCCGCTCCGGGCCGCACTCCGAGACGGTGCTGGTCGGGGAAGGGCTCCCCTTTGTTGTCGCTCCGGACAGGCCCGCGCCCGCCGGCAGCGCGAGGCGAGGCGCAAGTCCGGGAAGCGGCGAATACATGTCCGGCGGCCGCCCCCCGGCAAGGCGCTGGCGCACAACCAGGCGGCCAGCGCCGCGGAGCAGCACGCAGACCCGTCCGGGCTGGGGGCTCGCCTCGCCGGCGGGAGGGCCCCCACCGCGGAGCCTGCCCGGGACGGGACGGGGGGCCGCGTGC
>NW_025335568.1:1544780-1565457 GCF_004798865.1 Varanus komodoensis | reverse complement strand
CGCGCCCGAAATGCGCCCGCCCCCGCCTCGGCTTGTCGGGACGCGTCCCAGCCCCTCCGCGGCCGCCCCCGCCTCCTTCCCCCTCCATTGGCCGCGCCGGACTCCTCCAGCCCGCTCCCGGAGAAGTCCCGCCTCCGTACCACCTCCTCTCACCCCATTGGCCAGCAGCCCCATCCTTGCCCCACCTTTCTCAATATGGGTTTGTTTTTTTCTGCTCCTCAAAGCCGTGAAGCCCGTCCAGCCTTCGAACTCCGGTTGGTCAAAAGGCTGCGGGCCCGCCCCTTTTCCCTCTCGGAGGCGGCTCGTGCGCTGCGGCTCCCACGTGAGGAGCCCCGCGCGAGAACCATTGGCCCTCCGCGCGGCCCACTACTCCAAGCTCTGGTGTTGATTGGATGGTACTCCTGTCGCTCGAGAAAAGGGGCTCAGCCAATCAATAGGAAAATGTTGAGAACTAAACCACGGAGGGAAGAGGGGCGGGGGGACGCTCGCGGACAGCGGGAGCTCGCGCCTTTGTCCTGCGCCAGGCTGCGTCGCCCCCTCCCCGCCGTGGCCGCGTGGCACGTCCCGGAGCCTGGCCGCCTCCGTGGCTGCAAACGCGTGCCGTTCAGTTCTGCGGGACGGACTCCTGCGCGCACTTGCGCCGGATTGCGGCTCGGGAGCCCGACCTCGCGGTGCGCGTTTCCTGCAAATTCACGCAGGGCAGCAGCCCAGCGCGGCGTTCGGCGGGAGGGAAAAAAGGCCTACAATTCCCAGCATGCCCCAGCCAAATAGGGCATGCTGGGACTTGGGAGCCATTTTCCTCCCGCTGCGGGTGCATAGGATGGCTGCCAAAAGCACCTGCTGGGTGCTCGAGGCAGAGCGAGTGGGCAGCCTCCCAGGGCCGGAGGCCCAAAGCGTCCTTCGGGGGCGCCAGGCCTCTCCAGGGCCCTCACCCCATCGCCGTGCTGGCCGTGGGCATTTGCCGGAGCCTGAGGACCTGTGCTTCCCCCAGAGCAGGCATTTGGCCCCGAGCGTTCCCCGGAAATCAGACGCCTTCCTCCCTCTCGTCCAGAGAGCCCTGTTCACGCACGGGAGACGCTCGCTTGTCCTGGCCCTGCCTTCAGGTCGCCTTCAGCCGACGGCGATCCCCCGAACGCCAGGCCCCAGGATGCCCCTGCGTGGACGGCCCCGCTCAGCGCTTGCGAACTCAAGGCCGGGACGCCCGCGATCGAGTCCATGCGTGGCTTCAGGGCGTGTGCAAACTGGTGTGCTGCTGCATCTGCACATTTTTGTCTCGTGTATGTTTGCCTTTTGCACGCCTAGCAGGGTCCGTGTTGCTTTTAATCAGAAGCTAAACGGGAGATTCCAGTGAGGCTGAGTGACTCCGAGTGTTACTCCCCGCTAATGACTGTCGTAATGACTATGCACATGCAAATACAGAAACCCTGCAATTACTAGAACAGGCAAAATCACACGCCCAAACCAGTAGCATGTGTGACTGGTTTCCTAATACACTTACTTGTTCAACCCCACAAACAGCCTTTAGCAGAGCGACACAGAAACCGGAAACGGTGCCTCCTCCGCAGTGCACAGCCGCTCCCCCCCCCCCCCGGCCCCACCTGCCCAGCCCGAAGGTTGGGCCACGCACCAGGGAGGTGGCGGCCAAGAGGTGTCTTGCGTGTCCACAGGCCCTGCCGCCCCGGGCTCTGCCTGGGCTCTGCTGCCCTGGGCTCTGCCTGGGCTCTGCCAGCCTCCTGGGGAACGAGTCCCACTGGGATGCGTGCACGGTACCCACCGAGCTGGCCAGGGGCGGGCTCGTTGCAGCGAAAGCGGCCCCAAGGGGTCCGCACAAGACCTGCGCCTGCACATCCCGGGGGCTTGAGAGCGCCCCATTCACGTGGGGCGCGCGACAGCTTTGCGCAACCTGGCTCTGTCGTGGCTTCGGGAGTCCAACTCCCATTATTCACAGCCAAATCGTGGCACTGCAGCACACCTGGCCCTGCAGCACACCTGGAGGGCACTGGGTCGGGGCAGGCCAGTGCACGGGTCGCCAGAGGAGAGCTCTTCCTCGTAGCCCTGAAGGGGGCAGGAACCGCCACATCACCGGGCGGCGCATGATTCCAGGGTGGGCACCTCCGCCTTCTCCATGTCAGCTTAAAGCTCTGACTGTGCAGACACCCCAGCCGCAACGGCTGTGCAGGCTCTTGCCCGCACCTCTCCCCCAACACCGTTTGTAGCATCTTGCGGAATGAAGAGCTCTGCCAACCCCTAAAGCCTACACATTTTTCTGCTTGCTGAGGGGGCTGAACAACAGTGCTACAGCATACTAAACCTGGTCCTCTATGTTTTCCCCACCGTTCCTTTGGACTTGCTTCTCAGGGGAGGGCTTGGCTCTGTGCTGATGCCCCTCCCTCACCCAAGGGGGGGCGTGTCACCCAGGAACACACGGAGGCCTTTCACTTACTCTCCCTTCTAATGGGGTGGGGTGGGGTAAAGTCTGCAGTGCCGTCCCGAAAGCATGCCTCAACCCTGGATAAAAGGGGAATCCTCACCCCTCCTAAAGTTTTTCGGAACCAGCCCTTGGAGGGAGAGTGCGCGGAAGAAGCGAACCCTGCCACTCCAGGCACCGCTTCATGCGCTCCTTCGGACTGACGGCCCGGCGCCCAGGAGGCCTGTCTCGCTTCCTCCCTGACCTCGTTGCCAGCAAGGTTAAGAACCTGCACATTTTGGCAGGCCATCAGCCAGAGCGGAGGGTCTTTCAGCCCCAGGACCGAGTTCCGCTTTGGAGACCCTCTCAAAGAGTGGGGAGGCAGCCAAAGGGGTCCGGATACCAAGAACAACCCCTTCTGGCTCAACGCTCTGGCCAGCAGGAGCTACGGCACAGGAGAGGCCTTTCAGGCTCTGAGGACACAGAGACAAAAGCACCCCAGGACTAGGTTACCTGCTGCACCTGGCTGCGGTTTGTAAAAAATGAGCTCGGTTCTTCCCTCAGTCACGTACGGCCATTCTTCCCGCATCGTCTTGTGCGCCACCCCAAGCCCCCCTCTCCCACTCAGGCGGAAAAGAGGAATATGCAGAGGCACCCTTTCGATAAACAAGCAGAACCCAGGGAATCCCGCCGGCTCCCAGCTGCCATCTGCCGGCCCGGCCACGGATTCCCAGGCGGTCTGGCGTTGTCCTCGGGCTGCAGGCGGCAGGACAGCCCCGCGCTGCAGGGTGCCACCGAAGGCGCTGCCCTTTCCCTCGGCTGGCCAGCCGGCCTCGGAGAGCCTGCAGGACGGTCAGGTGGGGCGGGGGCGGCCCGGGCGGCCCCCGCACAAGGCGCTGGAAGTGGCTGCATGGGGGCCGCGGAGTTTGCACGTGTGGTGTGCGAGGGAAAGCATTTGGCAGGAAGGATTTTTGAAACCCAAGCGCCGGCCGGGTGAAAGCATTCGAGAGAGGCCGGGACTGACAAGAGGCCGCCTTTGAACGCGTTGAGAGTTTGCGTACGTGGAAGAGGAGAACACGTGGAGGCCTGTGCTGCTTCGGGCCGAGGTGCCCTTGCCGCTACGTCCTGCCCAGCCGTCAGATCCGCATCTCCGCACCACCCCTCTCCGCACTGGCGGGTCGCTCTGCCGCTCAAAACGCCCCTCAGCACGGGAGACCCGCTGTCCGGAGGCGCTGGCTCCTTTTTCCGGCTTGTCTGCAGCGGTCCAGTCCAGGCAGAGATGGACTGGACCTTTAAAGGAGCAGATCTTTGCCCCAGGGGCTTGCAATATAAAGCAGATCCAAGAAGCCAGTTGAGGCCTTCCCAAAAACGCCTAAGGGAGCTAAAAGCAGCAAGACCCCGTCGAAAATGGCCAGTGGGTGCCGATGGCATGCGAGCTTGGGGGGAGGGGGGTGGTGCTGGGAGATGTGATCTTGCACTTCCTCCTTATGTGTCCACCTGGCCAGGGCGGAGGTGGCCAGGGAGGAGTTCCAAAGGCCTCCCAGAAGAGGCGAGCTTCCAGGCAGCACTCCACGAGGGGGTGGGCGGCTTGCTCTCTGGCAGGCAGCTCCAGGCCGAAGGGGCAGTGAGGGTAAGAGGGTGCCCTTGGGGGGAGGCTGGTGGAGCTGGAGGAGCGAAGGTCGCGGGCAGGCACGTGCCAGGTGAGGATGCGGAGGGCTTGGAAGGGAAGGGAAGGAACTTTGGCTAGATTCAGGAGCAGACAGGAAATTGCCAGCCCGATTTATAGGCTGTATGCGTATGTACTGATTTTATTATTGATTTTTTTGGAGGGAAAGAAGTTCAGAAATCATAGTAAGATACAAAGCAATCAGTATTTCATTCAAAAATATCCAAGGATAGCTGGCAAGGGTGACAATCAGGGAATAACCAGGCAAATGAAGGCTTTTGCAGCTGCTGGAGGAGTCTGCCTACCTTGAAGGAGTGGTCACTGCAGAGCTGGGGGATCCCAGCTGCAGCACCACAGCCGTCACCCCGGCAGGCCAGGGTGCGGGCAGCAAATCCACCCGCTCAGCTGTACAGGCGGGGAGCTTCAGGCTCTCATGGGCCAGCAGAGCACCCTTGAGCAAACCACCCAGAGTGTCAGCAGCGGGACAACACAGAAATAAATGTGGGGAACACATGCAATGTGATACTATGACGACGACGACGACAACAGGGGCTCCCATGCCCTTGACAGTAGGTGCCAGTCCAGATCGGGCTCCGTGCACCTGCGCTGGAGCAGAAGAGAGAAGGCGCAGCTGCCAGACTCGGATGTAAAGAGTGCTGCAGTCCGCGGACAGCCTCTGGATGCGCATCCACACAGCCCCTCCCAGCACCCGCGCCACCCTTCGCGCTCGACACTCGGCCTGGCGAAGAGCTCTGTCGGACCCGCAGGCTCTCCCGCTCGCGGAGGAACGTGACTCCACTCCCTGAGCGCGAGGGCGGGGGTGCGAAGACCGCATGCGCACACGCGGAGGCAGCGGCAGGGCAGCGCGGGCAGCCGCCTCGCACGCGCGCGCGCGTTCTCCCGGCCCTGCTTCGCCAGGCGGGCTCAAGGGAGACTCCGATTGGCCGCTTCCTCCCGCTCTGCGCAGGCGCCTTGAGGAAGAAGCCCGGGCGGCGCGGCACGAGCTCTGTCCGAGCGCGCAGAGGGCGAAGAGGCGCTGCTGCACGCCTGCGCGGCAAACCTCGCCCCCCGCCCGACGCGGGAGAGTGCGCATGCGCAGGGCGCCGCTGCCTGGGCGGTGGAAAAGGGGCTGCGCGGCGTGGGCCGAGGCTGGCGGCGCAGAAGGGTAGCGGGGGAGCCCGTGGAGGAAACGGGGCCGCGGCCGTTCCCCGGGTCTTCACCTGGGCGGGCCTTCTCATGCGCGTCGCTCCCGGGTTTCTAGTCCTCATTGAGGGTTGGCCGATCACGGATCGGAATGACGCTCGTGGAAGATCCCTGCACTTCGAAAGGGAGCATCTTAGAGAGGAGGACGCCAGCCCGGCCTTTGCCGGGGCGTACGCTTCCGCGTGGGGGGCTGTTTCCATCCCACCGTGCTCGACCTGCCCCCCACCCGTAGGGAGCCCTCGTGGAGTGCGCGGGGCACGCAGGCATCCTCCCCGGGCTCTTCGTGGCCGCGGCCCGCAGAGCCCCTCGGACCCCAGGCACGTTTTGCTCGCCTTCCGTGAGATGCCAGCGGTACGTGGGCAGCCGTCTGCTCCGCAGCTGCACGCAGGCTTGGCCAGCTGTGCTTCGCTTGTCGGGGCAGGCAAGGCTGCTAGAAAGGTTTAAGCAACCGGGTTCATACTTCAGCTGGAGAAGCCGAGATGCGGGCTCTGCTGGCCCTGGCAAAATCCTTCTGGTTGCCCTTTTACAGACCCCATTTTATGTTGGCCAAGTTCACTTTGCTCTTCCTCGCCAACCCACTAATTTTTGATTTAACCTAGACAGGCTGTGCCATGTTCAGTTTTCACCCCCAATTCAAGGCACAAGAAACTGTATTTGGAACTCATTTGTCTGAATTCCGCTTCCTTTTCATAACAGGGCTGAACAAAACCAATGGCACTCATTCACTTGGTCTTTCATTAGTCATTAAAGCAATGCAAACCTGTAATATAAATGATGAACTTCATGGTCCATCCGTCTTGTTGGAACTGGAACCAGCAAGCCCCGACTCATGTGCCGCTGCGCCTCTTCAGGTCTGCCAGGGAAATCATTTTTTCAGAAAGCTTGATCAGCTAATTCGGTGTCACTTCCCATGGTTCTGCCTGCCTGCTGTCAAGCCGGCTCCAGTTTACAGCGCTCCTGCGACGGTGTGACCTTGGCAGCCCTGTTCCACCCTTGTTGGGGCTTCCTGTACGGAGCCGGCGCATCTCAGATCGGCTCTTTCCCTTGTGCTGCCGTCTTCAGCTTTCCTTGGCGCGATCAGCTTCTCCAGGGATCCCTGCCTTCTCAGGAGGCGCCCCAAGAACAACAGCCTCAGTTGCCTCGTTTTGGCTTCCAGGGCAAGCGCGGGCTTGATTTGACCCATGGCGTGCTTCCTGTCTTTCTGTTGGTCCAGAGTACCTGCAAAGCTTTCCTGCAGCACCATGATTTTCTTCCCATCGGCCTCCTTCGCTGTTCATCTTTCACATCCATACCTGACGATTGGGATTTATTTATTTATTTATTTATTTAGAAAACTTCTATGCTGCCCCATTCGCCAAAGCCTTGGGGCGGCTCACAAACATAAATAAACTTCCTTAAAATAATATAAATTAACAGTATAAATTAAGTCATCCTGGCCAAAGAATAAAATGAATAAATACTATTAACAATTAAAATGACATTTGCATAAAAAGGAATATAGTTTGGATTGTATCGTTGCTATCCTTCTAGGTCTTAGTCTCTGAATTTTCTGGCTGCAGTCTCCCACAGAATTGATGACTTGGCCAAAATTCTTCACCATTTCAAGTTCTCCTTTATTCACTGGAGTTGTGCTTAAAGATTGCATTTGTTTAGTGGCTCAGTCATGTCCGACCCGTCAGGACCCAATGCACAACACTCCTCCAGGCCTTCCTGTCCTCCACCATCCCTCAGAGTCCAGCCAAGCCCACACCCACCGCCCCAGTGACTCCAGCCTCCTCATCCTCTGCCGTCCCCTTCTCCTTTTGCCTTCAATCATTCCCAGCATCGGGGTCTTTTCCACTGAGTCCTTCCTTCTTGTTAGGTGGCCAAAGTATTTGAGTTTCATCTTCAGGATCCGGCCTTCTAAAGAGCAGTCGGGGTTGATCTCCTCTAGGACTGACCGATTGGATCGCCTTGCGGTCAAGGGACTCGCAGGAGTCTCTGCCAGCACCACAATTCAGAGGCCTCAATCCTTCGGCGCTCAGCCTTCCTTATGGTCCAGCTTTCACAGCCATGCATTGCAACTGGGAAAACCACAGCCTTGACTGTACGCACTTTTGTTGGCAGGGTGATGTCTCTGCTTTTTAGTATGCTGCCTAGAGTTGCCATCGCTTTACTGCCAAGAAATTCAGAGACTCAGACCTGAAAGGATAGCAAAGAAGCAAATCAAAAAGATCGTGTGTATGGATGTTTTACTGGAGACCAAGGTCAAAAGATTTTGCATATATAAGTACAACTCTATAATGTCTTGGTAGTACAAGACAATTTAAATTATATGGGAAGGAGGACAGGGCTGAATTCTCTGCTCACTCTCCTGGATGCAAAAAGAAGAAATGAGAGAGTCTATCATGCCTGTCCAGGAGGAGAAAGAACCAAACAAGCATGAACATGGTAGTCTCAGGTGCTGGAGGCAGGCCGGGAAGCACCCAGGAACCTTCTGGCTTGGGGGGAGATCCTGAGGGTCAAACACGCACGGTCGTTCTCGGCCCGCTGATCAGGCCCCCTGGTCTCCCCCTTCTCGGCAGCCACTCCGAGGGGCACTCCTGCTCCCTCCCAGCCCCTCTCCAGGCCGCGTGGCTGAGCAGGGCCCGCAGAAGGGCCTGGAGAGAGCGAGGCAAAGCAGGCGCCACCCGGGACTTGGTTTCAGCCCCCTTCCTTGGACCCACGTGACGTGGCCCGTGCCTCCATCTCACCCCCCCCCCGCCAAGAATCCAGTCAAATCCTTACAGGTACACTTGTGTTTCCCTACAAAATGTTCGTGTCTCGGAGGGCTCCAGGCAGCCCGCGCCAGCTGTGCAGAAGTGAGTGATGGAAGCGCGCGCGCGCGCGCTCTCTCTCTCTCTCTGTCCGTCTGTCCGTCCGTCCCACGGCCTTTTTCTCTAGAACTTGGAGGAGTGATGGAAGCGGTTTCTCTTTGTGTGTGTGTCCGTCCGTCCGTCCGTCCATCTGTCCGTCCCACGGCCTTTTTCCCTAGAACTTGGAGGAGTGATGGAAGCGGTTTCTGTGTGTGTGTGTGTGTGTGTGTGTGTGTCCGTCCATCTGTCCGTCCCACGGCCTTTTTCCCTAGAACTTGGAGGAGTGATGGAAGCGGTTTCTCTGTGTGTGTGTGTGTCCATCTGTCCCACGGCCTTTTCCCCTAGAACTTGCCTAGAAGAGGTGCGCTGCTGGAGACGAGGCGATAGGATTTCGCATCTCGGCCTTCCCCCTTGCCTCCTGCTGCCCTCCAGAAGGTCGTCTGGGGTCACAGCAGAGGCTCCTGGAGTCAGCAAGGGAAACGCACAGGATTCTGTGGCCCTTCCGTCTTGGACCATGGGGGTGCCCCCACCTGGAATCCACGCACAGGACTTTGGAGGATAAAGCTCATTTGTGAAGCGGGAGGAGACCAAGGGTCCCACTGCTGCGTGTTAACAATACTGGCTGTCGCCTATTGGCCTGAGCCCTGGAAAGGGGACTAGCAGAGGATTTCCGCCCGTCCCTCCAGGCTGTGCCTGGCACAGACCAGCAGGCCGAGCGCTTGACCTTGCCTCTGAGCTCCGTCGATCCGGCCGCTAAGAGAACGGACCTGGCACGGTGGGCCTGCAGCCCGGCGTGCCGGCCGGCCGGGACTGAGTGACGGGCAGCTGCGCATTCCAGGGAGAGCTAACGAGACCCTCTCGCACATGGGCGCTGCGGGGGACGGCGCGTCCCACCGCGACAGGTGGCTGAGCTTTGGTCTTTCCTTGCCTGCTCTCCTCCTGGCATGAAAAGGTGGGGGCTTCTCTCCTGAGGATGCAGAGGAGAAGGCTGGGAGGTGATGAGACGCAGCCAAGGGCGGCGGGGGCTCGGCGCTTTTGGATGGGTTGAGAAACCGCCCGCATTCCCGGTGCCTTGGTGCAGGCCCTCCCGCTTTTCCACATCGCCCAGCGCTCTGGCAGGAGGGCTCTGCCCGGGCACAGGCTCGGGCTGTTTGGGGCTTCCCTCCCATGTTGATGGAGGAGCAGAGCCTCTGCTGATGGGAAGAGGGTCTGCGTGGCTGCGATCACCTTGAGCTGCTGGCTCCGGCTGGGCCTGCACCTGTTCATGCTCCCAAGAAGTCCGGGGAGACATCGAGACCAGATTCCTGCTGGCTGCTTTGACGGGGAGATGCAGGACAGCAAGGAAACAGCCGGCACCGACAGGGCTCAGGGCGTGCAACTTCCTCCGGATTCCCTGAGACGGTGAGTCAGCACTGGGGCAAGGCGGTCTTGCCCGGAGGACGGGGCTCGAGGGGCTGAGATTTGGGGGGTGGCCTCCCGCTTCTCAGCTGGCAGCCTGTCTCATCCACTGCGAGGCTGGGAAAGGATTGCGAGGGCTGGCCTGTCCGAGCTCGTGCCGCCAGACCAAACGCCGGGACGTCCCCCCGACCTTTCTTACCATCTCGGCATGCAGATTCGATGCATGCAAAGGGGCTGGTTTGTGCTGCAGCCGCATGCGGAAAGGTTTGGAAGCAGGAAAGGGGGGTGGAAAGCGAGCCGTGCCCGCGTGCTGGGCCGCATCCTGAAAACAGCCGCTCCGGGGGCCTGCGCAGGAACGAGACCTGATGCAGAGGAGGGTGAAAAGCACGGCCAGGCATCTAAAGCGGTGCTGAGGAGCTCTGGGCCACAGACTAGATGTGGGCTCTGCCCCCCCCCCCGCCCCAGCCTGCCTGCCTCCTCCCGACAGAATTAGCCTTGGAACACACTTGGCGTTGGAGCCAGAAGGGCTCCCCAAGCCAAGCTGCGGCGTGAGGGGAAAGGCTGTTCGCCCTGCCAGTGGATGCCCGGGTGAGTGCGTGGGGTATATCAGAACACGGAGTGTGAGGATGTGTACCTACGGGGGTGGGGTATCTGCAGGGTGGCTGTACCATTTTTGTGGTGAGTCTCCACGTTCCGGTATTTGTCCTTCGGAAGGTGAGCCACGGGGGCCTGGCCCCAGGCCAAGGAGTAGTTTGGCGCAGGGGATGGTAAAGGACCTGATTCACACACAGCGACAACCGACAACCGTGGGAGCAGGCTCAGTACAGCGGTTGTGGGACGCCACCGAATCGTGGCTTGCCACAGGGTGCGAACCCTCCGCTGTGGGTGAGCTCTGGGCTGAGACCCACCACCCGTCCAGTGCTCACCGTTCAGCAGGTTCTCTCTGGGGCTGCTCGGGCGCAGGGGATCGTTTACTTCCAGTGCAGCGGGAACCAATGCGCTGCGTTGTTATGTGTGGACCCTGCGGCTGCACAAGGGCCGGCTCCCCCGCTCGTCCTGGATCAAGAGGCCGTTCCTCCGCGTGCCTCTGCCTTCGCACCCAGCTGCCCTCTCTGTTGAGGGGAAGGACCCTTTGCTTGGCGGGGGGGGGGGGAGCATGTGCCTTGGAAAAGAGAGGTCTCAGCCAGCACTGGGAGGGTCCTTTCCCCTGGCCACTCGCTGAACACACAGCAGCAACACCCAAGCCTGTCACAGCCCCCGGTTCTAGGAAAACGAGTGAAGAAACTGGAAATACACAAGATGGAACGCGGGGAAGGAAAGTGGTACGGGATTTCTAAACGAAGGCTCTCGCTTTATCACGTTTTAGGCCCCCCAATACGCAAAGCTCTGGGCAATTTGCAACAATTTAAAACGTAAGATTCAATGTAAACTTCTATGTAAGTAAGGCTACAGTATAAAACATGAGAACAAGAGTAGGATCTAGCTGCAGGACAAAGATGTAAAATGCAATGGAGAAGTTAAAAGAGACGGAAACAAATTCCTGGGAGAATTCCTGAGAAAATAAGGTCTCCAGCCAGTGCCGGAAAGAGGACGCTGCCGTGCCTCCGGCATGCTCTGTCTGAAAGCCAGCTTCCTAAAACTCTGCTGAGCAAGCCCGTTTTCACAAGACAGTTCTTCAGCAAAGCAGAGCGCTATCCTGTCTGTACCTGTTGAATGCCTGCCTGCCAATGTCCACCGTGCAGTGCCACGAATGCACAAGTGCCTGTCAGTTCCTCCCCTCCCCCACCCCTCAAGGCTTCCGTTGACTCCAAACGCCATTTTTCTCGGCTTGGGGTTTGCTTCGAGTTTGGAAGCTCACAATTAGAAAAGGGCTGCGAAGAGGGGCCGCTTAGCGGGAAGGAACCATTGGGGTGCTGGGTGTCCTTTCTGCAGCTGCAGGGATGCGGGAAAGCGGGCGCACTCGCCACGAGAAAGGTGAACGTTGGCACCCGTTTTCTGACCTTCTCAAGGGTCCATTTGTACACTGGCAAAGGACAGAAAAACGCACTGCGGCCCACCCGGACCCCCATGAATGCTCCTCCTCCCGCAGCTGGGCTGGCGGCTGAGCATCCACCGCCAGCGTTCGGGGTGGAGGGAAGAGCTGAACCGGGTGGCGCAGGGCAAGTGCGAACTGGCGAGGGTCACTGCAGGACATCCGGTGAGAAGAGACGCTTGTCAGGCGGAAATTCCTTGGCTCCGCCGCCCCACATGTGACCTTTCCCGGGAGCAATTACTTCATCTACTCTTCACTGCTTCTGGAGCAGGGACATATTTTTGTCTTCCCCCGTCCTCCACAAGTGCCCAGATCGACGGAGCACATTTGCCGTGCGCATTCCCTTGCGATCCGCCTCCTTCACTTGGGCACCTCTCTTGCACGAATGCTGTGGCTGAAACACCCGTTTCTGGATGTGGCTGGCAAGTTCGAATGGAAAGGCTCATAATAGTGAGGGATCTAGCAATGCTAGATAGGGAAGGGAGGCTGGCGGCCACACAACACGGCTTCCACAAAAACGGGTCCTGCCAGACAAACCTTGTGGGATTCTATGACACGGTTTCGAGATGGCTAGATGGAGGGGATGCAGTGGATGATGGTTTATCTGGATTTCAGCAAGGCCTTTGACAAAGTGCCCCATAATATCCGGGTTGAGAAATTGAGGGGTTTTGGGATAGACCGATGCACTGCCTCTTGCCTGAGGGACCGAAAGCAGAGGGCTACTATTAGTGGGGAATCACTGGGATGGCGGATGGTGACAAGCCCTGGGACTGATCCTGCTCAATCTTTTCATCAATGACATGGAAGAAGGGGTGAACAGTCTGCTGATCAAATTTGCAGACGACACTAAAACTGGAGCAGTGGCCACAACTGAGGAGCAGGTACTCCAGATCCAAAAGGATCTGGACAGACTATGGAAGTGGGCAGGAGACAACAGGATGGCGTTCAGTGTGGATAAGCGCAAGGTCTTGCACTTGGGGCATAGGAATGGGTGTCATAAGTACAGGTTAGGGGGCCAGTGGCTGGAGAGCAGCACTTGTGAAAGGGACCTCAGGATGCTGGTCGCCTGCAGGCTGAACATGAGCCAGCCGTGTGATGCGGTGGCCAAGAGGGCGAACACCACCCTTGGCTGCATAGCCGGAAGCGTGGCTTCTAGATTGAGAGAGGTATTACTACCACTCTACACAACTCTGGTGCACCCACAACTGGAGCACTGTGCTCAATTCTGGGCCCCTCATTACAAGAGGGATAGAGCCAGGTTAGAATCGGTGCAGTGAAGGGCCACATGGATGGTGGCTGGTTTGCAGGGAAAGCCGTATGGGAAGCAAAGCTCAATGGAGCCAAGCTCAGGGAACCAAGATTCAATTTAGATGCCAGGAAGCACTTCCTGACAGTCAGGACCCCGAGGGTGTGGAATGGGCTTCCCCGGGAGGTCGTTGAGGCCCCATTGGTGTGGGTGTTCAAGGACAGGCTGGACGTGCACATGGTGGGCATGTTGTGAGCAGAGCCAGCTGGAGCCGGGGGTCAGACTAGATGGCCCAGGAGGCCCCTTCTGACTCGCTCTGTTTCCAAGTTGTGCCATTTCTGTAAATGAGCAGTTGAAGATCTCGGAAGCCAGGCTTGGCGTCGTAAGAGCGGGTTGCCCTCCCAGAAGGACCTCGGGCATCGCATCCCTGCCTGCCCCGGTGGCCTTTGGCAGAAGCGGTGGGGGGGGGCAAGGGGTCTGGCAGCAGACGAAGGAGTCACCCCCCCCCCCGGACTACAAAACGGCCTGCCTCCTCGCCTGGAAAGTGGCGCCAGCAGCCCCTCGCCACTATCCGGGGCAGCAGAGCGTGAGGTGACCTTCACACCGGAGCTGCCCGCCCGTCCGCCCCCGTGTTGTCCTGCCTCTGCCGGCCTCCTGCTGCCGCATTTCTGGCCCAGGGGCTGGATAAAAAGACGACTAAAAATAGCCAGGCGTAAAGGGTGCAGAACTACTGCTTGCTCATTAGGAGGAGACCTTGTCATCCTGCGAGGGGTTGCATGTTCCGCACCTGAAGGCCCCTGAAGGGGAGCCGATCTGGAGGGAGGCCGGGGTGGGGCACCGGTCTGCATTTCCCCCAAATGGGGCACGACCAGGGAGGGGAGTGTCCCTCGCACGGCTGCTGAGACACCAGAGCGGGAGGCAGGGTGCGATGCTGCGCCCTTGGCTCCCCTCCTCTGCCTGAACGCAACTCAGCACCGCCTCCCGCAGCCTGCAGATAGTTCAGCCTCTGCAGGAGCCCCTTTTGCCAGGCATCACGTCCTGCGGGGAGGGCCCTGCCCCCCTCTCCGTGTGGGGCGCACGAGCCACCCCGCTCACCTCACCGGAGGATGCGGCCTGCAGGCTGCGCCACGGGCCTCGCGAGGCTGACGTCTGCGGCGGGCAGACCTGGGCGGGTCGGCAACCCCGCTGCTCACAAGAGGCCCTGGCACTCGGGGGAGCCAGGTGAGCAGCCACGGCCCTGCGTGGCCGGGCGGGACCTGGCGGGCTCCTCTGCGGGCTCCTCGTGTGTGGCGGGGCCCCAGCCCAGCTCCCTGCACTCAGGCCCTCCGGCCCTGCTCCCGCTCACCGGCCTTTAGTTACACGAGGTGCAATGGGCGGGCGGGCGGGCAGGGCCTTGGGCTGCCGGAGGACCCTCTCGGGGCCCAGGGAAGGTGCTCCAGGCCGGCCGTGCACGGCACAGGCCCCTGCGAGCGAGCGCCAGTCAGTTTCCCGGGTTAGCGCGTGAGCAGAGAGCTGTCCCAAAACTCTCCATTGCAACTCGCCGCCCTCGAGCCGAGCGGGCGACCCAGTGCCGCTCTCAGCGCCGGCCTCCGCCAGGACCACCCCCTCCGCCGCGCGCCTCCCTGGGCACGGTGTGACCCGCATCTGCCCTTTCGCCAGCAGCCGCCTCTTGTGTCGCGTCTTCCCACCCGCGCCACCTTGCGAGGAGCCTGCATTTCCGCGGCTCAGACAGCCCAGCTGGGCTGCCCAAGCGGGGGTGTCGCTGGGTGTCTTCCCCTGGCCTCTGCTGCGCTCGCCACGTCTCGGCACCTCCGGCTCCGATTCAGCTCCGTGCCCTCCCAGGAGGCATCTGGGCCCATCGCTCCGTCCTGGCGGACCAGCCACCCGCAGGGCTATTCCAGGCTACTCAGCAGCAATCCCATCCCATCTGGTCCCAGGCAGCCCCAGTGGATCCTCCCCCTTCTTACTATTTATATTGCTGGGCCCAACTCGTTCTATCGCCTGCCTTTCGGGACACAGCTTCTGTCTGGGAAGCTCTCAGATGACACTAATAATCATTAATAAAAGCACAACAAACCCTCTTTCTGGAGGAGGGGGAGGAGCTGCCTTCTCTTTTCAGCAGAACACGAGACAGCTGTTGCCCGCAAGGGCTTTCAGGGGGAGGTGTCTCACTCATGAGGAGCAGGGATGGAGTTTTGTGCTAGTTGTGATGCACAAGCAGCAAATCAGACACAGTGCGAAGATCTGTGTGCAAAATCGGGCCTGGATGCAAAACCCTCTGCCCTTATCCAAGGCCGACGGGGGAAACCCGGTTAGTGAAAGTGATCCAGTGCAAGGAAGCGCAGGCAGGCCTGGTGCCGCGCCGGGTGAAGCGGTGCCAGATGGCGAGCGCCGGAAGAGGCCAGTGTGGAAAGAGGGGCTTCGAACCAGGCGCGTAAACAGAGGAGTGGCCTTGGCTTTGATTAAATGCTGCATTTGTTCCGCTGCTATTTAAGTTTCCCCTGGCTGCATCTGTCCGTTCTGTGCCCCTTGGAGCGGTGGCGGCGAGAGCGCCCTGCAGCATCTGTTCCCGACCGCCGCATCCCGCCACCCAGAGACGTGAAAGAAACGTTCGTTGTGCCACGTGGCAGAAAACCGGGCTGCCAAATGCCTTCTGCTGTCGGTCGCGTCTGCAGCGCACGGATCCTTTGCCGAGAAGGTGCTCTTGCGTGCCACCAAGCTGCCCTCGGCACCCGGCGACCCTGTGGACGGAAGCCCTCCGAACGCCCGTCCCGGACAGCCCTGCTCGGCTCCTGCCAACCTGAGCGCTGGGAGCTTCCTCCTGCGGCTTCCTTGAAGGAGCCAGTCCACTCCCAGAGGGTTTCCTCTCCTCCCGCCTGCAAATTTCCCCCACATTATTGGCTTCTTGGGATCCTGTCTGAAGCTCGGCAGCCTCAGCTTCGCCGTTTTTGTTCCGCGGGCACATCCTGGCTCGGGCCCCCTCGCCGCCCTCCTTTCGGTCCAGGCATCTGCAAAGCTCTCCCCCAGCACCACGTCTTGCGTGCCCCCGTTTCCCTCCCGTCGGCCTTCTTCACTGTCCAGCTTTCACCCCATACACGGTGACTGGGAATCCACAAGTACGCTGGCCTCGGCCTCGGCCTCCTGCGAAACAGCCCTTCCTGGGCTTTCCTGATAGGCTGGACGTGCACACGGTGGGCATGTCATGAGCAGAGCCGGCTGGTGCCGGAGGTCAGACTAGATGGCCCAGGAGCCCCTTTTGACTCGCGCTGTTTCTGTGTTTTCCGGTTCCTTCACTGTCGCCCTTTCCAGCTGCAGCCTCCCCTTCAATTGTGGATCAGTCTATATAACGACACAGTATTTGTTTAAAACTAGGAGGATGCCGTATTTATGAAGATGCCTGGGCACCACACGTCCTTCCACAAACCCCAGGCTGGCACCGAAGCAGCAATCAAACCAGAAAGCCACCCACGGGAAGCAGAGTCCACGCGGGTGTCAAAGCTCCCCCGGGGCTGGGCCTGCTGGACTGAGCCGGGGCAGGAGACCCGGGCACACAGGGCAGGGGGCAGGAGGCCCCAGTCTGTCCACCCCGCAGGGCAGGCGGGCCTGGTGGAAGGAACCCCCTGAGTAACGTGGTGCCACGTTCTTGATGGACCTGGCAGGCCGCGCCCCGGCTTGGACGTGGCCCTGCGGCTCGCAGGCAGGCGTGGCGCGGCGCGTCTCCGAGCAAAGGGTGCCGTGCTGGCTGCGGGCTGCCCGCTCACCCACCGGGGTTCTGCCACTGCCAGGCCCGCCCCGGGCGAAGCTCGTGCCCAGTCATCCTCTCCTGAGGATGCCAGTCGGCGGACGCAGTGCTCACGCTGCTCCGGCCTGGGCAGAGCCATCGCGGGCAGCAGCAAGCTGAGCGCGCGTCACAGGACCCCTGCTGGATCTGCCCAAGGCCATCGGCGCAGCGCTCCACACACGGTGGCAAGCCGGCTGCCCACGGCGCCCCTCCAGCAGGACGGGAGCGAGGCCTCGGCCTGCCCACGCCCCTCAGCCACAGGGGTGTGCAGGCAGGGAGGGAGCCCACAAATGGCCACTGCCTCCACCCCCCTTTTGGAGCCCCCCAAATGGGTGGCCTTCACCAGTTCCCAGCGCGGTGAATTCCACAGATTAACACCACGCTCTGTGAAGAAGTCCCCCCTCGCCTCTGTCCGAGCCCACCCAGTTCAGCTTCATGGGATCAAGAA
Organism: Varanus komodoensis; assembly: GCF_004798865.1. Lineage (NCBI taxonomy): Eukaryota > Metazoa > Chordata > Lepidosauria > Squamata > Varanidae > Varanus > Varanus komodoensis. Next base: position 1,548,442 of record NW_025335568.1, on the reverse strand, counting down.
CGGACGCAGGGGCCCGCCATGGCTACCTCCCAAGCTGCAGGCCTGGCGAGCACACGAGGGCCAGCGGCAGAGGCGCCAGCCCCCCTCGTGGGCAGCTCTGTCCACAGCCAGCCAAGCACTCTCTGCCTCAGACCCCCAAGAGGGCTGCGCGGCCGGGCCGGCTGAGCACCGGCTCCCCGGGGGCCATCCCGCCCGCACTGGGGCAGCCCCTACGGCTGCCACGCCGGGCTCCCCAGAGCCTGGGCTGCAGAGGACTCGAGAACAGCCACGCGATGCTTGCTGCCGGGGAAGTTGCCACGAGCACGTGGCGCTCCTGGCCGATGCTCACGGTTGGGTCCGCTTCAGGGCCACGGCCTGGCCACGCAGTCCGATGAAGCTGCGCCACGGACCCCGGGAAGGCAGCCCGCTGTGGCCAGCCACCCTCGGCTCCCACCGGACCCGAGGACCTACAAGCAGAGCAGCCAGCCGGACCTGAGCAAGGAGTCCGTCCAGCCCAGCACCCTGTCCCCGGGGAGCCGGCAGGGCCGAGAGCTCTGGCTGCCCCCGTCCTGCAGATGCTCCCGTGCAAGCCTCCCCGGCAGGCGCTCCTGGCGCACCTCCGGGCCCGTTCCCTGGCCTGGCATTTCTGGCGAGGCATTCTTGCGCAGGCTGCTGGCGGCCCTGGGAGGCTACAGGAGCAGTGGCCAAGGGGGTTAGCAGTTCCTGAGGAGGGGCTGGAAGTGGGAAGGGGATTGCGGGGGCCTGAGCGGCACCCGGGAAAGGTCCGCTGGATGGAGGGCTGTGCAAGCCCCTCCGGGGCTGCTGGTGCTGCCTGTCTGATACCGAGGTGGTTTCCTGGGAGCTCACTGGGGCGCCCCCCGGTTCAGAGCATCCCTTTCCATCCGGGGGCATGGACTGTGGAATAGGCCCCACCCACATCCTGCGTTGCTTCAGGGATCGTGGCTCTGACCCCTGTTAAAAGCATGTGTGAGCTTCCGGCAAGCTACCCTCCCCCATGCTGCACCGTCCAGACCACCCATGCGGGCGAAACTGGGCCGCCGCAGGTGCCGCCGGGGCTGGTCCCAGGGCAACCCAGTCAGAGCCACGTGAGACGAGCGCGCGCCGGCCACGGGGCCTGGCGGGACGTCCTCCTGGCGCATGGAAGACGGGGTGGGGGACAAGCGAGGGTGGGTGCCTGGCACCCTTTAGGCGCCGCAGCAGTGGCCAAACATGGCGCGGCTTGGCGGCGGCTCCTCTCCCCTCGGCATTTCGCAGCTGGAGCGAGGCGGCGGAGACGGCTGCGCAGGTTTGGCCCCGGGTCAGCTGTGTCTCGGGGGCATTTTGCTGACCTGCCTGTTATACTTCAACATGCCTTTGTCTGCACCCAGAGCCATCAAAGCAAGAGTTTGGGCCACAAGTGGAAATGGGGAGCCAGAAGGACGCGCCTCTCGTGGGCCGGGCACGTCCCCTCGGACCATCCCAGCCCCGCATGCCACTGCGCTTGAGGATGCCAGAGGGTAACCAGGGCTCCGCCGACTCCTCCACGCCATCGGGGCCTGCCCACCCGCCGCTGACGCATCGCTCCGCTTCACTGCCAGGCACCGTATGCGGGAGCCGGCCCGTGGAGACGGCCCTGGCATTTCGCCCAATGCCCACCCATCCAGGTGGTGCTTCTGGTGTTCTACTGCATTCACATCCCGCCATCCTCCTTGTGGGGAGCCCGAGGCAGCTCACGCATCCGTCCATCCTCACAGCCCTGCAAGGTTGGCTGGACTGAGTCTGCGATTGGCCCAAAGTCTTCCAAGGGTCCTCATGGCTGAGTGGGGGCTAGAACCTGGGTACTGATCCGTTGTGAGCTCAAGGGAGCTCAGAATAATGGACTCAAGTTATAAGAAGCCAGATTTAGAGGAGACACCAGGAAGGGTTTCCTGCCTGTCAAAGCAGCACGACGGCTGGGGAAGTTGCAGGAGTCTCCTTTGCTGGAGACAGTCAAAAGGCGTATGCACAGCCACCCGAGTGGGATGGTGTGAACTGGTGTCCTGCAACAGCAGGGCTTGGGCCTGAGGGCCTTCTGGGCCCCGTCCAACTCTACCGTTCTATGATTCTAGGAGGCAGACCATTTTGCCATCTGTGGAGCAGCATTTTAAATGAAACATAGACACAGAGCGAGTCAGAAGGGGCCTCCCGGGCCATCTAGTCTGACCCCCGGCTCCAGCCAGCTCTGTTCATGACATGCCCACCATGTGCACGTCCAGCCTATCCTTGAACAGGGCAGGTTGTGGAGAGACCCTGACCTGACCTGACCTGCTGTTTTCACCTGAGGCTGGGTCCAGAGAATGAGAAGGATGCAGCGTACTTAGCTATGGTAAAGGTAAAGGTTGCCCCTTGACGTGTGAAGTCCAGTCATGGCTGACTCTCGGGGGCGGTGCTCCTCTCCGTTTCCTGGCCGAGGGAGCCTGCGCTTGTCCGCAGACAGTCTCCGGGGTCGTGTGGCCGGCATGACTACACACCGAGGTGCAGGAACGCTGTTACCTGCCCACCGAAGTGGTACCTGTTTCTCTTCTTGCATTTGCATGCTTTCGAACTGCAAGGCTGGCAGGAGCTGGGACGGAGCAATGGGAACTCACCCCGTTGCGCAGATTTGAACCAGTGGCCTTTCGATCTACCAGCCCAGCAGCACAGCGGCTTAAACCGCTGCGCCACCTGCAGTCGCCACCTAGCTCTGGTAATGAGCGCTAATCGCGGCTGCCGCAAGGGGGCGCTCGAAGCCAGGGCCGTGGCCCCCTTTGCGGGAAGGGCTGAACGCGCGCTAATTACTGCTCGCGCAGCCCGAGACGCTGCGGAAGGCGCCGGGGGCTGCCCTGGTGGGACGGCCGCTCGGGCGACACGGGGGCCGGGGCGGCTCTCCGTCTCATCTTCTTAAATACGACTAAGCCCTAGACGCTTAGTGCGTGGATATATCGTCTCACAGTATCGGGATCTCAATTTTCTATGTGCGCAGGATGTACCTCGTGTGCTTTTGCGAAGGATTCGCAGCAAAAATCAGAGAAGACGCTTCCAATAGTTCGGGCCTTGGCCGCTTTATCCGCGACCCCGCCAGGAGGGCGGGGGTCACCTCAGGGGCTTTCCGCATGCAAGGGCCCCCGGGCGCACGCGGATTCCTGCTCCCCAAGAGGCAGGCTGCTGGAGACGTGGGAGCGGGGCTTCGCTGGGGCCCGCAACCCCTCAGGGCTGCCCAGCCTTGGAGGTCAGCAGAAGAGCCCCCGCGCCTTGCCCACCCGGGGCAGGGGAGCCCAGCGGGAAAGGCCTTTTCCGCGGTGGCCCCGGCAGGCGCCGCGAGGTGCAGGAGGCGCCCTCCTCGTCTCCTCCGGCCTCGTGCTGCGCCCTGGGCCAGAGGCCCGCGCTCGCTCCCCCTACGGGCTCCGCGCTGGAGGCGGACGGCGAGCAAGGGCCGCGCTCGCGAAGAGGGTCGGGGGGGGTGGTCTTGCAGCGGCGGCAGCCCTCTGCGCATGCGCATCCTTCCCCGCGCGAGAGAGCAACAGGTCCCGCGGCGCGCGCTCCCGCTCGCCTTTCGTCTCGCTCGTTTCCCGGCGCCGGCTACGCCCCGCCCCCGCACTGCGAGAGTGCGCATGCGCACATCGCCAGTCTCCCTCCGCGAAGGACGCCGCGGGCGCTTGGCTCCC
>NW_025335568.1:1478599-1544680 GCF_004798865.1 Varanus komodoensis | reverse complement strand
GCCCAGCAGGACTGCGCGCCCTTGCGCCCCTCCTGCGCCCGCTGCTGGGACTCGCGCCGGCTCCTAACATTGCCCGCTGACGCAGTCGGGGCATCCGTAGGTACTCTCCGTACGGACGGGAAAAATAAGCACCCGTGGTTAAAAACGCTCAAAGCAACGTGAAGGAGGAGTTGTGGCGCTTGCAGTCTCGGGCTCTGCGCGGCCCTCGCCCCTTCTCTTGGTTTCATTTTGCTCTGGAGGAGCTTTGCGGAGTGCGAGCCCGCAGCCCCGTCCCCCCGAGGCGGCTCGCGCTGCCACCTGTGGGAAGAGTGGGCCCAGGCGACAGTGCTGCGCACAGGTAAAGTACGACGACAATGCTTGGACTCCACCCTCCGCACGCACTGGATTTTGCAACGAGCTCAGGTATAAGCCTGCAGAAAGGGCCTTCTGATGCATTTTCATGCCAGACTTCACAACCGATGCTAGTGGGTTATCCTGACCGACACAGTTGGCACAACCAGGCACGCCCCATTTTATTGCGCTTTGCTTTATCGTGCCTCGCTTTTTACAAATTGATGGTTTGTGGCTACGCTGCACTGAGCAAGTGTTGACACCATTTTTCCATCACATTTGCTCACTTTGTGTCTCTGTGTCACATTGTGGTAATTCTGCGGAGCAGTCAGCAGCCATCAACATCAGGGCAAGACCCTTCACCAGAAATAAGATTGCGACTTGTTGAAGGCTCGGGTGATGGTTAGCATTTTTAGCCATAAAGTATTTTTAATTAAGGTATGTGCATTGTTCTTTTTTAGACATGATGTTATTGCACACTGAATAGACTTTGGTATAGTGTAAACATAACTCTTATATGCCGGTGGGGTAAATTCGCTTTGTTGAGGTGGTCTGGAGCGGAACCCGCAGTATCTACAGTGTTGTATACAGCAGCCTAATATGCATCACTTTTAACACAGTCTTACTAAATCTAAGAAAGTAAAGGCACAATCCTCTGCACGTTTGGTCAGAAGAAAGTGTGGCCCTATTAGCATTCTCTGGATAATTGTAGGGCATTTTTAATCTAAATTTATTTATTTATTTAAGACTTTTTGATACTGTCCACCACCGGAGGTTTGACTGCAAAGCAGAACCAAACAAAATAAAATATAGCACAGCATCCCGATTAGTCTTCAATGATAAAACTCGTCAATCAAACCTAAAAATACTGGAAAAATAAAAAGGTTTTAGCCTGATACCGAAAAGAATCAAGTGATGGCGCCACGCAAACCTCTCTGGGGAGTGCATTCCATAACTGGGGTTCCACCGCAGAGAAGGCCCTTCTCTGGGTAGCCACCCTCCTAATCTCCTTCAAGGAGGGCTCCTGGAGAAGAACCTCCGTTCCAGGCCTTAAGGGGCAGGCAGGCACATACTGAAGGAGACGCTCCTTCAGCTAACCAGATCCTAAGCTGTTCAAGGCTTTATAGGGCATCACCAGCACCTTAAATTGGGGCTTGGCCAGTGTAGGTGGTAAAGGGTGGGCATTATGTGTGCATACCTGCCATTTCCTGTTACCAACCTGGCAGCTGTGTTCTGAACCAGTTGAAGTATCCAGGCCACCTTCAAGGGCAGCCCCACATAGAGCTTGCTACGGTAGTCCAGCCGGGAAGTTACCAGCGCATGGGTCACCGTTGCCAGGCACTTGCTCATCCAGATAGGGGCGCAGTTGATAAATCAGCTGAAGCAAAAGGAAAGCACTCCATCTGGGATTCTAGGGACAGCTCTGGGTTGAGGAGCACTCCCAAACCGTATACCCTGTCCTTTAGCGGGAGTGCAGCCCTGTCCAGAACAGGGTTAGAGACGCCTCCCTGGGAGGCTGAACCGCCAGTCAACAGGACCTCCGTCTTGTCTGGATTAGGCCTCAATTTATTGGCCCTCATCCAGTCCATCACCCTGGCAAGGCACCGGCTAAGGACAGTCAGCACCTCACTTGGATTGGGTGTAAAAGTGAGGTAGAGCTAGGTGTCATCAGCATACTGGTGACTCCTCAGCCCAGACCTCTGGATGACCTTCCCCAGCGGTTTCATGTAGATGTTAAGAGCATGGGAGAGAAAATGGAACTCCATGGCAAAGCTGCCATGGTGCCAAGCCACAATCCCCCAGCACCACCTTCTGGAATCAGCCAGACAGGTAGGAGTGGAACCGCTGCAGAACAGTGCCTCCAGCTCCCAACCTGGCCAGCCTATCCAGAAGCATACCATGGTTAATGGTATCAAAAGCCACTGAGCGGTCCAGGAGAACCAACAGGGACGCACGTCCCTCTCCCTGCACGAGTCATCATACAGGGTGACCAAGGCAGTTTCTGTCCCACAACCAGGCCTGAACCAGACCGAAATGGATCCAGATGGTCACTTTCCTCCAAGGGAGCTTGGAGTGGCCCATCCCCCACCCACTTGGACACCTTGCCCAAGAATGAGGTGTTAGCCACTGGTCTATAATTGGGGGCCAGCTCTGGGTCCAGGTTGACCCTCTTCGGGATGGGCCTGGTCACCGCCTCCTTCAAGGGGGCAGGGACCCATTCCTTCCTCAAAGAGGCATTAACTACTTCCTGGACCCAGGTACACATCTCATCCTTGGCTTTGATGAGTAGCCCTGAAGGGCAAGGGTCAAGAGAACAGGGGGTGGTGACTAGTTCAAGCACCTTGTCCACACCCTCAGGCCACAACATTTGAAACTCATCCAAGAAAGATGGACGAGACGGTGCTCTGGACGCTTCCCGTTCAGGTGCCGTGGAGTCCAGGTTGTGACGGATCTGAGCGATTTTATCCCTGAAGGGCTGGGCAAAGTTATCACGGCAAGCCACCAATGGTGGAATAGGGTCACTTTTTGGCCCAGAGTGTAACAGGCCCTGCCCCACCTGGAAAAACTCAGCTGGACGGTGCTGTGAGGCTGCAGTGCTAGCAGAGAATGCCTTCTTCGCCCCCTCACTACCACAGCGTAGGCCTGATGATGAGCCCTTAGTTGTGTTCGGTCAGATTCAGCGCAGGGCTTCCTCCACCTGCACTTGCCGCCTCCCAGCCTGCCTCGCTGCCCACAGTCAGGCGCATACCGTGGTGCTGCGCAAGCCCTGCGTGACGGGAGAGGATGCTTGGGCGGTCGTGTCCATCGCCCTGGTCCTTTCCCCATTCCACGGATCAGCCAGGGCATCGACTGGAGCGCCAGCCCTTATCCCCCAGAGTCGTCGGGAATCCATCAGGATGTGCAGTCTATCACAGAAGTGAGACGCCCCTCACATTTTGTAAAGGTTTTATTATATCTTTTCATGTGACCACCCTGAAGAAATGGCACTTTGCTACAATGTAAAGTAGTGAGCATACAGCTTGCGTAACAGTGTAAATTTGCTGTCCCCTCAAAATAACACACAGCCATCAGTGTCTAAACCGCTGACGGCAAGAGTAACTACACCCCTAAGTGAAACTGTCCAAATTGGGCATTATTAGCCATTTTCCTTCCCCGGTGTCACGTGACTCGTTAGTGTTACAAGGTCTCAGGTGTGAATGGGGAGCAGGTGTGTTAATTTCGGTGTTATCGCTCCCACTCTCTCATACTGGTCACTGGAAGTTCAACATGGCACCTCGTGGCAAAGAACTTTCTGAGGATCTGAAAAAAAGAATTGTTGCTCTACGTAAAGATGGCCTAGGCTATAAGAAGATTGCCAAGACCCTGAACCTGAGCTGCAGCACGGTGGCCAAGACCACACAGCGGCTTAACAGGACAGGTTCCACTCGGAACAGGCCTCGCCATGGTGGACCAAAGAAGTTGAGTGCACGTGCTCAGCGTCATATCCAGAGGCTGGCTTTGGGAAATAGACGTATGAGTGCTGCCAGCATTGCTGCAGAGGTTGCAGGGGTGGAGGGTCAGCCTGTCAGTGCTCAGACCATACACCGCACACTGCATCAAATTAGTCTGCAGGGCTGTCGTCCCAGAAGGAAGCCCCTTCTAAAGATGATGCACAAGAAAGCCCGCAAACAGTTTGCTGAAGACATGCAGACTAAGGACATGGATTAGAGGAACCATGTCCTGTGGTCTGATGAGACCAAGATAAACTTACTTGGTTCAGATGGTGTCAAGCGTGTGTGGCGACAACCCGGTGAGGAGTACAAAGACAAGTGTGTCTTGCCTACAGTCAAGCATGGTGGTGGAAGTGCCATGGTCTGGGGCTGCATGAGTGCTGCCGGCAATGGGGAGCTACAGTCCATTGAGGGAACCTTGAATGCCAGCATGTCCTGTGACATACTGAAGCAGAGCACGATCCCCTCCCTTCGGAGACTGGGCCGCAGGGCAGTATTCCAACATGATCACGACTCCAAACACACCTCCAAGATGACCGCTGTCTTGCTAAAGAAGCTGAGGGTAAAGGTGAAGGACTCGCCAAGCATGTTTCCAGACCTAAGCCCTATCGAGCATCTGTGGGGCATCCGGAACCGGAAGGTGGAGGAGCGCAAGGTCTCTAACATCCACCAGCTCCGTGATGTCGTCATGGAGGAGTGGAAGAGGACTCCAGCGGCAACCTGTGAAGCTCTGGTGAACTCCATGCCCAAGAGGGTTCAGACAGTGCTGGAAAATAATGCTGGCCACACAAAATATTGACACTTTGGGCCCAATTTGGACAGTTTCACTTAGGGGTGTACTCACTTTTGTTGCCAGTGGTTTAGACATGTATGGTTGTGTGTTGAGTTATTTTGAGGGGACAGTAAATTTACACTGTTACACAAGCTGTATACCACTACTTTACATTGTAGCAAAGTGTCATTTCTTCAGGGTGGTCACATGAAAAGTTATAATAAAATATTTACAAAATGTGAGGGGTGTACTCCTGTGATATACTGTATAAGACTCCGGGAGCGAGCCATTTTAATAGGGTCTGCACTCTTTCGGAGCGGAAAACTAGCCCCAGTTTAAACCTCATTAGGAGGTAAACAAAGGATTGCACCTTAAACTAGGAGCACAAAATCTTTGGTTGATTTTAATGTATAATTAAATCTTTAGTTCCTTGGTTTTCCAAGCAGTGATTTGTGGATAGGCATTCTGTAGCTTGTAAATTCAATGACAGAATCATTCTTTTAAAGCTTGTATTAGTGGACATTATAATGCCTGATACTTACTTTCTTTTTCCAGCTCTCAGTACTGTATAAATTGATTTCACCGTTGAAGGTTTGTACTTGCAAACATGCAGTAGAATATAGATTTGAATAAGTTTTTCTTGTGTTTAGATCAATAGTCTTACTTCAGGGGCTTCTGTTTAAGGTTGTATTCCCTTAACCCTTATATACAGGAAACATTTCTCAAATACATGCAATGTTCCTAGATTGGGTTCTTGTTATTTGCACAGACACTCTTAAGCAACAGTTTTTGTAATAGTGGTGAAGTCCTCCTGCAATACTTCTGAGATATACCCTGCCAACTAGGTTAGAAGTTGTCATTTAGTTGCCAAGATTAACAGTACAGAATTATTGTATTTTATGCTAGAATAAATAAATGTTGTTAATAGCCCAGAAAAAATTGTTAATTGGGTACGGTACAAATTATGTAAATAAATAAAAATAAAATAAAATTGGCCGTGTTGGTACAAAGCCCTCTCAGTTGTAATTGATTACTTGAGTCCTGAGTAGTAAACAGAAGTATAATGCTTATGCTGAATGTAAAGTTTGCCTTCTGCATACTGAATTTATTTTATGTTCATAATCAGAGATGGTGATGGCCAACCAAAGCTACCAAGGAGGCTGCTTCTCATGGTCTTCTCCCTGATCTTGTGCTTTTCTTCTGAAATGTAGCATGAGGTGATGGGAAATCCCCATTTACTTCTCCAGCTCCGTGCAGCATTTCCCCTGCCAAACCAGTTCAGGGGTTGAAGGGATGGTGGGTGGGCCTAGTCAAAGACTTCCTTTGGTTCTGAGCTTGCTGGGCACCCCGAGTGCCCATTCGGAGCAAAAGCAACCCACATATCTCTGCTTCTTATCTTTAGAAGATGGAGATAGCAAGTTCCTTGACTCCTTTTCCTTCTACACCTGATAAGTGGTTTGAAATACGAGCGCTGTCAGGCACAGATGCAAACCCTTGTGTTTCTGTTTCCCATCTCCAGCTTGGCGCTCAAGGAGGCGGCGCCAGGCGGTTCTGCACCTGCAGGCACCCAGCAATTGTGGAGCCAAAACAAGTCTTTGGCCTTTGGGGAACGGTGGCGCCGGGGTTCCTTCCCTCTGCCTTGCAGCTTCAGGTGTGGGAGAAAGTGTTGGGCTTCTCTCATGTGCCAGAGTCAAAGTTGTTGAACCATGTTCAACATCCCTGGAGCCTGTTGAACGCTGTGTTGATGGACCTTTCCTAGAACCACCTTTGATCCTTGTAACTTGTAGTTTCAAGCCTCGTAAATTGAGGGAAAAAATGACACAACTTGATTTGCATCACTGTGGTGCCAATAAAAATACTTTGGTCTGGGAATATGGTATTACTTGGTAGTGTTTTTCCTCTGTTACCCCTTCCTCTGACAGGTCAATTCACAGTTTATTGTACTAGCCAAAGGTGATAACAAATACATCAAATGTATGTGTATATACATGGAAAATAATTTCAAACAATATAAAATACAAATCAATTAAAATATACTATGAACAAAAATTCATCTTTAAGTCTGAATCTCCCATGCAGTTGATAGCAATTTTGTCTAATTCTTTCTTCCTGAGCTTTTTTTTTTTTTTTTGCTGCCAAAGCAACTTTATATGTCACATAATTATTAATATCACTTAAAAGAAAAAGAACTGTTTCTGTCAAGCTATTCCTGTACCTGTATGATAAAAAGGGTTTCAAGAATCTCTCTCTGGGGTCGGTATACAGAGAACAGATTAGCATGTAATGTACTGTGTCTTCAACTTGATGTACATAATTTGCCTTCAAAAGGCACCATCCAAAACTGTAATCGGGATAACTTGAAATTGCAACTCAGTAAGGCATTAAAGAGGCTGGTCTCAGTCTGGACAGGTGGCAAGCTCAGTAATGCTCTGTTTCACATTGGGAAACCACTGAGAGAATTTAGAGTTTTTAGTTAATCGCAGGACCTTTCTAGAGTCTATCCACAATCATCAATCCCTTAGTTGTCTCATCCAGAGTAAAGATAGCATTCAAATCAGAAATATAGTAGCTACATACCAAATTATGGAGCATTGGCTTCCACATACGGTTTTCATTAATTTTCGTATGGCACAAAGCCGGAAAGCATCTGTTAGGGAGAAGAGCAACTCGTTTAAGACGCCGCAGTGGAGCACAATGTATCCCTTTCCTGATCCATGGCCATCCCAATTCTGTGCACAAGAACATCTTCAGGGGTTGCCAGAGGAAAACAGTAAAGCTTACGAAATAAGTTGTTTGCACCACCGAGACACGGTGCGCTGTCAGTCCCCCCAAGGCATTTGTTTGATCGCTTTACTGTAGTTGGTGGCCCATCGGAACATCTCCTGGTAGGGAACTTCGTAGTTCACATACTGTGGGAAGAAGCATTTCCTTGTATCTGTCCGGAGCCTCCCATTCTTCAGCCTCATGTGATGAGCAGCCGTCCTCTAATATTGTGAGCGTTGCCTACTCTCACCACGCCATGTATGGCTCTCTGTCATCTCCTCTTGCCTCCTCTCTCCCCTCTCAAGGTAAATGGTTCCAGGTGTGGCAGCCGTCTTCAAGGGATTGTTGAACGCAGGCCTGCCACTTTCAGAGTAGCTACACACTGGGTCAACGTGTTCCTTTAGCTTACATCCAGACCTTTCCTGGTCAGTCACCACTAGCTTGGATCCCATCAGTGTATGTATGAAGTTGGGGGGTTTGTTCCGATGTACAAGGTCTGAACACAAGGAAACCCTAAATGAGTCCAGGATTCTGTTCCCCCGTGACCAACCCAGTTGCTATAATGCTCACATGCAGGGCACAAGCACTGTGGCCTCTGCCCACCTGCGCTCCCCGTTACTGAACGGAATATATAGCCATCATGGTTTAATTATTGTTTCCTGCAAAACTGATACCCTTTTTAGTTTCTCCCTGCAGTGCACAGTTGAGGCTAGCCTATCCTTAAAGGTTTGATTTGTGTGTATTTTAGATGCATCAATGGCTTTCACTTAGTCCAGAAGGTGGAGTAAGCAGAGGCAAGTTAGAAACAAGTAGTCAGCGGCTCTGTTGCAAACAGGCCCAAGCTTTCGGTTGCTGGAGCAATGTGCCTGGGAAACTCGGTAACGGCTTTCCTGGACCAGTATTTTACAGTGATCCATAAGATTTGAAAGTACAGTAGTTTTCTGTTAGATGTCTAGATATTCTGTTTTTGAATAATCTCATCAGATGATGATGTATCCATAGTATCTTTCTGGGTGAGCTGCCTGAGTTGGATAGTGTGAGTTTCATTGCATTGGTTTTACTTCGGCTTGGATGACTGATTTCAGAAGGTGGTTCTTACTCTGTCCCGTGGCAATTGTGTTACGGATTTCCTTGGCGCTCTGTTGCATCCCCCGTGCTTGTCAATATCTTTGTGAGACTGCTGGGAGTGGTTTTCCAGGGAAGTGGGCTGAGATGATACCCAGCTTCACCTCTGCCTTTCATCTGCTTCAGGTGAGGTTGCTGATGTTCTGAACCAGTCCTTGGAAGTGTAATGGACTGGGTAAGGGCCAGTAAACTGAAACGCAGTCTAGACAAAGCAGAGAAATGTTGGGGTAATTTATCTGCCCAGCTAAGTGTTGTTCAGTCCATTCTGGACGGAGCACTCTTCCTAAAAGAGATGATCTTGAGGGTGTTTTTGGACCCATCATTGGCAGTTAGCCTCACTGGCACAGATTGCCTTGTATCAGCTCAGCTAATATACAAACTCTGGCCCTAACTGGTCAGATAAACTCTTGCAATAGTTGTTGTTATTTTTAAATTAAATTTCTATACCTCCACTTAGTCACAGAAGGCTCTCAGGGGAGTTTACAAAGTATATTAATGCAATATACAAGGTACAATAAAATATAAAACAAGGCACAAGAGTTATTCTTGCTCTGATAACCTCCTGTTTGTGCTATTGCAGTGCATTATACCAGGGGTTGCCTTTGATAATCATCTAGAAACTTAAGTTAGTCGCCAGGTAGGACAGCTAGACCACTGCCTGGGAGCAGCCGACATGATCAGGCCATTCCTCCACCTGCACTGGCTTCCAGTCCACATTCATACCCAATTCAAGGTCTTTTAACCTTTAAAGCTCTAAAGTTGGGGCCAGGTTGTCTGAAGGGATGCCTCCTTCCATATTTACCTACCTGGACACTTAAGATCGTTGTCCCAGGCCCTCTGCGTGCCCCTGTCGAGTGAGGTGATGAGGCTGGCCACAAGGAAGAGGCCCTTTTCACTGGTGGCTCTCTGGGATGCCCCCTTGGGAAAGTCCGGCAGGTACCTGTTTTAGTCTCAGTGTTGCACTGTTTTGCTTTTTGTTTCACTGTGTGTACTACATGTTTTTAACCCAGAGAACTCAGACTACTAGGCAGATTAAAGTACCACAAATAAATAATTTTAGCTTTATGCTAATGTGGGTAAAATAAGTAAGCATTAGAGGAAGCATTTCAGCTATTTAAAATGGGAAAACCTCTTTGTAAAACCTGGAAAACCACTGGCTGTTTGGCAGCCAGAGGAAAGGAGGAGGGCCAGGTTTAGCCCTCAGGCCGATAGTTCCCGCCCTCACACAGTCCTCATAAATATGCACAGGGCTGCAGCTGAGTGCACTGTGATTTCTTTTTCCCCAGCAGCTCTGTAAATAAACTGCCCTTCATGTTCAGAGAAAATGTAACCATTACAGAACTCATATGTAGTTGTTGAGTTGAATCTCAAGGATTTTAGATATGCTCATAGCGTATAATATATTTGTATAAGATCCATTAATTTACAAGTGGGTTAACTAAATGAACACATTTGTTAAAATGAGTAAGTTATATGAAACAGAAATTAATTTTTTTCCAGCCAATTTCCTTACAGGCAGAAGAACCGCTTCAGAAAATAGATTAAAAAATAAATGTAATCTAATTTTTGTGTGTTTAACTTTCAGCTTTGTGGTGTTCTTGGAAAATGTTGCGCCCCTTGTGAATTCTCTGAACCTTGGCATTGCCGGCCCGCTTCTGTTGGGCCCTCCTCCTTTGCAGCTCGCTCAGATTCAGGCGCAGTTGGCTCTTCATCAGCTGAACTCAGTTGCGTCAAAGCACGCGATAGCATCTTATGCCTCGTTCAATGAGGCACTCCTGAAAGTTGCCATGTTTAGCCCTAGAGGAAACATGCATCCGAGGCCGAGGGGACCGAATGCACCTGGTCCAGTCCCACGTGGGCCCTTTCAGGGGCCGGGACCTGGACCAGGCGGCCTTCAGAGGCAGCTCCCACCTAGCTCTACTCACAGAATGACCCAGAGATTCATGGGATCAGAAATGAGGGCAGGATTCCCCAGGCCGAATGTTCAGGTCACTCAACACAGAATGGACCCGCGACAAGCAGGAGAGAGAATGAATATGGAGCGGCAGCCGAAGGACGAAGGATGTGCTTCCCGCTGGGATAACCCATTTCCACATGGAAATGTTGGCCAGAGTCAGCCTGCTTCTGGAAGGATTGCCGAACATACCACAAAAATTCAGAGCCGTTACACCAACGAGAGTGCCTCCAGTATCTTAGCAAGCTTTGGCTTATCTAACGAAGACTTAGAGGAACTGAGTCGCTATCCGGACGATCAACTGACCCCTGAAAACATGCCTTTAATTTTACGGGATATCCGGATGCGGAAAATGGCTCGGCAGCTGTCCAGCTTACCGTCTCAAAGTAGAGAAAAAGAAACCTTTCGCAGCGACGATGGCCGTGGCTCCATGGTTAAGGGCAAGGTCATCGATTATGGGCATGAAAGCAAGTACGGATTTGGCGAAGGTCCCCTCGAAGTCAAGGTGTATAATTCTGAGGTCCCAAATGAGGACAGCATGAAAGGGTTTCCAGCACAGCAGGCCGCACCGGTGAGCGCCGCGCCCTCCGGCATCACCACCAAGCAAATGAATGCGGTCGAGGAGCTGATACGGCAGATGGGATTCCAGAGAAGCGCTCCAAACAGCCAGTCCTTCTTCTCAATGGAGGCGTCCAGCAAGGTGCCGGGGCTGTGCCTCCCTTCAGCCGGAGCTGGGGTTCCTTCAGCAGCCCAGCCCAGGATTCCTCCTGTGCTGCCGCCTGTTGCCCAGCAACCTTTGCCACTGCCGCCTGTGCCCCAGTCCATCATTCCATCCGTGAACCAGCCACCACCCCCCTTTGTACCCGAAATACTAGCGGGGGTGAACAGGCGTGACAGGATTCACCATGAATCCAGAGCCAATCCTCCCAGTGCTCCGCCTGGGCCCCCCAGTGGCCAGAAGAAGTTCCACAAGGATGCCGAGAATCCCATTGAGTCTCCCTTTGGTGTGGTAAAGGCCTCTTGGCTTCCAGTTTTCTCACAGGCGGATGCCCAGACGTTGAAGAGGCTGCCAACGCCATCAATGATGAACGATTACTACGCCGCATCGCCAAGAATATTTCCGCATATGTGTTCTCTGTGTAATGTAGAATGTAGACACTTAAAGGTGAGTCAATACCCTGCTCGTGCACAGTTATGCAGAGCATACTCTGCGCCCGTGGAATTTTGTAGATTTTGCTCCCCTAGCATGCCTGGCAGACATCATAAGTGGAAATAACGCTTTGCCCAATTTGGGCTAATATGCTTCTGTAATGACCAACTATTTTTAAGCAGCGGCAGCAGCGGCTGTGTGAGGCACGAATACGGCAACAGATGTTGTGCTCCCTTCCCCGATAGTCAGGGAAGCATCAGGCTTTGCTGCAGGCCAAGAAAATAGTCCCTTATACGCCTTAATAGAAACAGAGCTGGCCTAGGACTACGCTGGGCTCAGCAGCTTCCACAGTCTGGCTTGAATCTTACGGCAGAGCCATCTGAACACTCAGAGTTTGTGCTGGAGTGGCTAATCAAAGTTACACCAGAGTCCTCAGTGGTAATAAGGAGGACGTGCTATAGAGCTGTGGGAATGCAGTTGGCTCTTTCGCCATGAGAATGGTCACCAGACCCACTCAGAAATGTGTTCCAGCCTCGCCACTAATGCTAGCCCAGCGCTAGTACATGCCCCAGATGTTTCCAAGCCTTAACAGAAACCCGCTTTGAGAGCAGGCAAGGCATTACATTTTAGATCCTCAGAAACATCAAAATAAAGTATTATGAATGCATAATGAATAGCGCTCATTATGGTGTGATGAGGCATTGTGGGAGAGAGAGAACAAAAGTTAAGGTGTTTTCTGTTTAATCCATTACATTGAACCATTCTGGTTTTGACCTTATATTTAAATCAAATACAGTTTGAAACCTTGAAGTGACCCCCACTTCATTTAAATTGTCTTAGTAATATAAAGATTTCTCCAGCCATGTGGTGAGTTCTTGAGTTGCCTCGGCACGGCAGGAGAACGGCTCTTCTGCGTGAAAAGGGAAACCTGGCTAGATGGAAAAGGCAGGAGCTTGCTGTCACCAGCACCAGGGCCACGCTGACTTAAGCCAGTGGCGGGCTGGAGCGTGCGCGGTTGGACTAAGCCGCCTCAGTCCTGCTGCAGTCCAAGCATTCCTTAAGGCTGGTTAACCCTCCAGCAGCCCCTGTCGCCTGGGCTTGGGCGGTGCGCCCGGCCACGGCCACCCCTCTGGGGACGGCTGCGGGAACCCACAGGTGGCTCAGATGTGCCCCTGGCCTGTGGCACTGGGGGGAGCCTAGTTCTGGGTCCAGAGCACGTGGGCCCTGTTTAGGCCCTGCTGGGATCAGCCCGTTTCGTGCTAGGCATGACTTGCCACGTGAGCCAAGCGGAGTCTGAGCTCAGCCAGTGAAATTGCCCTTCAGCTCGGGGATGCAGCGCGACTACGAGGAGTGCAGTGACCCTGGGCTGCGCGCGAAGGGTCATCCCCCTTCGTTCTCTTGAAAGAGGGCGGGACGAACGGGAGCTCGTGTGTGTCTGTTTGCCTGACATAACAGAACCCAGCGGAGGGCAGAACGGAGCGAAAGGCCACCCCCACGTATGGGATGGGGTTTCCGGCCTCCCAGGCTCGCAGTGTAAGAGGCAAGATGCAAAAGGAAAAGGGGATGGCCGATGGAGGGTCTTCCCGGGAAGTCAGGAGTGCTGCATCCCCCTGGCCTGTGTTCTCCTGGCCGGCGGATGAGGCCAGAGTGCACTGCCCGCCAGCTCTCTGGTCCCAGGGCAACGCCATTACGCTGCTCGGCACCCAGGATCTTTCAGGAGGAAAAAAGGGATACACCGGGTGGCTTCTTGCAGTAGACGCTGAACATCATAATTCTTGGTTTGGAATAGAACAACTTAGCGTAAAAGTGATCTTTCTGTACCTGCATGGTTTTCCAAGTGTGTGGTAAAGAAAATGTTAATATATTTAAATACTTTTCTTTGGATATTTTCCATTTTGCATATAAGTTAGTTTACTTATTTATGTGAATGAATGTTCCATCTATTCAGGCAATACTGTTGCAGCCTGCTCTTACTTGTACCTTTAATTTCAAGAAAAGCCTGCTGAAATGGGAGGCCTTACCATTCCTGTGGAAAATATTTGGGTTTTAATAACATCAAGAGAATGGAGTAGCACATTTCTAAGTCAGTCAAAATAACCCTTCAGTGTGGACCCCTGAGGGGTATTGATGGCCTGGTTGGGAAATAGAGACTTAAACTTTCAGGTCCTTTCTAGGAAGTCAGTGGACCAGTATGATATGTTCCAGCCCTGAATACCGTTCTTGCATAGAAATTTTTAATTTCAGATCTTGTTTTTTAAAATGCTTAGATTTATGTAAATTTTATTATAAAAATAATTATTATCTTTGTAACTATGTAAAAAGATTCTGAACATTTGCATTTCGCTCTGTCGTTCGCTGGACCTGTTGCTGCAGCCCCCCCCCCCCCCCCCCCCCCCCGTCACTGCCTCTCCATCTTGCATTGCTGTGCAAGGCGTCCGAAGGGGGCTCTGTTGCTAGAACAGAGAACTGGAACAGGCCTGCCTGCTCTTTCCCTCCAGGGGAACACGCTGCAGCCGCCTTTGTGGCAGTGATGGTGTTTCGGGCACTAAGTGTCTCCTCAGCCTGCCTAAAATGGTGAATGGAGGGCTTGGCCGGCCACAGTGCGGCACTGCATCAGGCGCCGTGAATTTGGCAGGTGTGGGCTCACAGAGAACGCCCGTGCTCTCCATGTGCTGATTCAGGTGACTTCACGGGTGTGCTCCCTCAAAGGCCCTGTAGATCACAGTGACAGGAGGCAGTTGGAGCTTTCCGCGTGAATTTTGCAGCAGTGTACGTCACGGGGCTGGTGTGACCCCTGACTGGGGGTGGGCAGCAGGCAGCCACCTGCGCTGACCGCCGGTCCTTGACGGGGAGGCAGAGATGCAGTTAACAACAGCGGTGTTCCGTCAGTGATGTGAGGCTGCCTTTTCTTCCTGTAGGATTGGATCCAGCATCAGAACACGACTGCCCATCTAGAGAGCTGTCGCCAGCTATGCCAACAGTAAGGACTTTCATTTTGTTCTCACTCTGGTAAACTGGGGATGGATTTGGTTCTCATAAATTTTTACTTCATCGCTCAAAGTGAACCCTTGCATTCTGGGGGGGCGGGGTCTCTGTTGCAGCTCTAACCATTTCTGCTAACTCGATCTAACAGATAATTGTCTGTGGAAAGCAAGACACTCACTTATCAGTGCTTTGTGGTGTCTCACAAACAAAATTCTTGGAGCTTTCAATTTAGGGAATGCTCAGTCGGCCACCTCAGCTGCAAGGTTTCTGCAGCTCTTGTGTCGATTTGCATGTTGTTCCAGGTGTTCGCTGGTTGGGTGTGTCTCCTGCTTGGGAGAAGGAGAAAGCGAGGCCCGACAATTATTTTATTATTTACGCTTTTACATTCTGTTCGTTAGGATTGGCGCTCTCAGATTGGCAAAGCCCTCGGGGTGCCTCATATTGTGGCAGAACCTTGCTCACCAGCTCCTGGGCTGGTCTTCTGTCCCCAAGCCGTGGCAGGCAGAGAAAAGAGCCACACTGGTTCTGCGGGCAGAGGAGGGCAGTCCCAGCTGGGACCCTGGATTTTCCCATGGCTGGTTAGGCAACTGCTACAGAGCAAAGGATTGTGCTCTCTAATATTTAAGATCGAAATAATAATGCAGCTGACCAGTTCCTTGCATTGACACTTTTATTCCTGAAACAGGTATCCTGACTGGAATCCAGAGTCCCACTCTTCATCAAAAAGGTACCGTTCTAAATATGGTGGTTTTTAAAATGTTGTTTGGGTGCAGTGATCTTTACTCATTCATGTTCTTACAAGTGTAATAGCGGATTGGATACCTGTTGTTGGGAAAACGTTATTTAAACCTGGGAACTGTAGTGGTTGTTTTGCAAGTTGTCATGTGGAGCGTTTGCCGCTGCTTTCTCGAATGGATCCACAGCGTGCTATGGCAGACCAGCCTACTAAACATGTTTCGTGGTGTCAGAGTGTTCTCGTAGAAGTACAGCCTTATCCACCCGTTGAGCATTGGAGAGTTGCATTGATTCGCCTTGCATACTAGGAATGGCATCGGCGCAAATCGCAAAGCCTTAAGGGCGTGCTTGAGCGACTTGTGCAATAATGCCAGACTTGGTGGCAACTCCATCGTTTTGTTTCTTTCACTCAGGGTCTCCCCGCCTGCCTTCCAGAATCACCAGTCCTATTTCTCCCTTAAAGATCTAGAAAATAGGTGTGCATTGTTTTATGCTGGAGTATGTTTTGCAAGCCGGTAGACTTGGTGGTAGCCTTTTCAGAGCCATCTTTGTTTTCACTGTGCCATTTGAGAGGGGTAGGATTTTCATTCTGTTTAGTTACATGCCACCGAGTCATCTCCGACTTGCGGCGACTGTGGGTGAAGGCCGCCCACAGTGCCCCGTTCTCGACAGCGCTGCTCAGCCCTCGCGAACTCGAGGCTGAGGCTTCCCCCGTGGAGTTGGACCAGCGCGTCCTCGGCCTGCTGCTGCCTTCAGCTTTCCCTCGCGTGATTGGCTCCTCCGTGAGCCCGAACGTGGCAGCTTCGGCTTTGCGTCCGGGGGGCTCTGGCTAGGTTTGATCTAGGACCCGCTCGCCTGTCCTTCCCTTGGGGGTGCACGAGGCTCCCTCCAGCAGCATGCTGCAAACGCGTCCGTCTCCCTCCCATCAGCCCCCCTCGCTGCCCGGCATTCACACCCATCCATAGTGACCAGGAACACTCTCGTGTGCATGGTCTTGGCCTTGGTCTCCAGCGAAACATCCGTACACTTGAGGATCTTTCCTAGTTCCTTCACTGATGTCCTTCCAAGTCTCAGTCTTTGAATTTCTTGCCTGTAATCTCTAGTTGAATTGGGCACTGAGGGGAACTTCCAGGGATGGCTGCAAGCCACTGCTAGTTTGAAAACTTTCAAAATGCCTGCATAATTGAGATGGTTCTACTTGGGAAAACAGCTTGATCTTGGATGTGAGGTAAAGGGAAATGTTTCTGCCTTTTATAAGACCTGAATGATGGCGTACTGATTTATGGATCGTAACAATTTAAGTTTTGGAACTAACAGCGTGAATCCTCCCACTCAGAGCAGAGAGAGAGACTCACATTCTGTGGGAAGGAGAAATTTTATGGAGGACTTTTCTAACTGCCTTTTACTATTCCAAGCTCATTAAGGATTAAATATCTGAGTGAGCTAAGAATATGGGGATTGCTGCTGCTGACAAGACTCCAAGAGAAGAGGAAGTAAATCTTTGACCTGACAGTGTGATTATCATATTGCATTTTCTGGCTCTTCTAATTAATAAGTGATCAAAGTGCTCCATCTAGTGGGTGAATGTCACTTTGGCAGCCTAAGTCACAAAAGTCGAACATTAAAAGGAAAAAGACAGTTAAACCAACAGATTTGAGTTTAACATACAAATTTATTTATGTTTTAAATACATAACCAAGCAAGCATGTTCTGAGATTGAGAAAGGCACACCTGAAGAAGCCCCCAAAAGTGGGGATATGGTGGAGGGGGAAACAGTGGAACAACTTGTTAGAGAAAAAGAGATTGACGATCTCATTAATACTGTAAAAGTAGGGGAAACTCCTGGGATGGATGGGTTAGGAACAGAGTTTTATAAGGCTTTCAAAAAGATGCTGGTACCAAAATTAAAATCTCTTTTTAGTAATATATTGGAAGGAGGAAAGATGTCAGCATTCTGGAAACATTCCTCAGTAGTTTTGATTCCAAACCCTACTAAAGGTCTGACAGATCCTGTGATATATAGACCTATATCCTTGATAAATCAAGATGTGAACATTTTTACAGCAATATTTGCAAAGAGATTGAGTAATTTTATTGATAAATTAACATGGAACAGAGTGTTTTTATAGTAGGGAGACGGACCTGTCTAGAAGAGTATTAGTTGTAATAGAGGTCAGTCATATGTAAGGAAAGGTTAAAAGCTGGTGTAATAGCATTGGATATCTTTAAAGCCTTTGAGTATGCAAAATGGCCAACAGTAAAGATGTTGATAGAGATATTAGGATTTGGCACACAATTTAAAAGTATAATAAATCAGTTATATTCAGAACATTTTGCAGCTGTCATAGTTAATGATGGTCCAACAGAACAAATATCCTTAGGCTGAGGTACTAGACAAGGATGCCGTCTTTCCCCGATATCGTTTGCTTTAGTTATAGAATTATTACCAAATAGTATTAGAAATGATAATATTATAAAAGAGGTTGGATTTAAGAATAAAATCAAGATTAGTTTATTTGCTGATGATACATTGTTAACAATAAAGGACCCACCTAAACTTACGGATTAAAATTCACTTAGAAGAATTTGGAGATATAATGGGTCTACAGGTTAATTGGGATAAATCTGAAATGATGTTGTTTAATTGCAATAATGAAAAAAGGAGGGAGTTAAGAACAAATTTCAAATTAAGGAATTTGTTAAATACTTAGGTGTAAACATTTCCCAAAAAATCCAATGTTTAAAGAAGAATAATTTTGATATATTGAAATCCAAAGTAAAAGACAAAATGCATAAATTTAGGAAAATAGAATTATCATGGTTTGGTAAGATTGCAGTATGCAAAATGAAAATTTTACCTAAGATTTTTTTTTTTGGGGAGATGTTATCAATTAAGATATTAGGAATAGAATTGGAAGATTGGCAAAATGTGATTAATAAATTTTGTCATGGGAATAAGAAAACAAGGATTAGCAAGAGAAGATGGTATAAAGCATGAAGAAAGGGAGGATTGGATGTTCTGATTATCAAATTATATTATGTAGTGAATCAAATGATATATATGCCAGGTATAATATTGCAACCTAGAAAGTCAATATGGGCAGAATTAGAACACCAAATTGAGGAATTCCTTTTAAACCTTCCTTTTAAACAGAATGACAAGAAGGTTGTTAAAAAGATGAAAAACCCCTTTGTTAAGAATATAGTGAACATTCGGGACAAGTATAGCGCAAGATGTATGCCGGCCATTTCGCCATTAATCCCAATCACAGAAATCAAAGGATTTTGAGGGGTAGTTTGAGAAAAAGTGTTGAAGGAAAAACAATTTTTAGGTTAAAAGATTGGTTGAAGAAAATGAGTAACAGAGAAATGATAAAGGTCCTATTTTAAAAAAAGAAAAATTAACCTGGTTAATGTTATGCAATTAGAACAATGAGATACAGAGATATTACTAAATTTTAGGAGATTGTTGTATATAAGGAGAAACAACATTGTTTTTGTCTGACTGAAAATGCCCCACTCCAGCCCACTTCAGTTCATTCACACCGTGTCCTGCAATGTTCAGCCATTCCATTTCCGCCTTTATGGCTTCCCGTTTGCCTTGACGCATCCATCTCATGTTCCATCCATCTGTGCTGTACAGCATCGGACTTTCCTTTCGCCCCTGTGCCTCAGCCACTGGACTTCCTCCCAGCGACTTCTGCTTGTTCTTTGCTCTTCCCAATAGCTAGTTGAATGCCTTCCAACCTGGCAGGCTCTTCTGGCATTACCTCTTCTTTGTTTTGGGCTGTTTCATCATAGGGTTTTCAAGGCGAGAGAATCCAGAGGTGGGTTGCCAGTGCCGCTTTGTGCTCAGCGCTAACCAGAGTTAGTTTGAGCAGCGCTGCTCCTGTCTGTGAAGATTCCGCCCCCAGTGTTACCTTCAGCTACTCCTGCCTCCCAGCAGCTGCCCTTCGGGAGTCTCTCTGTCCCATCAGCATCAGTGGCACCCATTCGCTTTTCCTGATGTGATGGCTGCTCTCGGCTCCTTGGACACACCGTGCCCCTTACCATGTTAAGGCGGATGTTTCAGAGGGGGCCTCATTTTCTTCTTCTGATCAAAGGAGCCGGGAAAGGCTAGCTAGCGGCTTGCTCCTGCAAACATGTGAAGTAGAATCCAGGGGATCAAGTAATGTCTGAATGAACCATTATCAAATTTAACACTTCCCTACATTATTTCCCATTTTTAATGAAGAATATATTCGACTTCTTACAAATGGAACTTTTTTCATTAACTGATGTTAAATAACTAATGTCCATTAGCTAATGTTAAATAATGTCCTAGTTTTCATTTCCATTAAAAAAACCCATCTTGTAAACTATTAAGATGGTTTATTCCTATTAAATAAGAAATGTTTGGGAAGATCTGACTTTTCTGCTTCTTCTTTCAACAGGCGTGAAGGTGACAGGAAGGAAAATCATATCCCAAGGCGACGGTCTGACAGTTTCAGCCCCAGACGTTCCAGACGCTCAAGCTCTGGCCATGCCAGGCGCAGAACTCGGTCGCGGTCTAGGAGCCCTAGATATCATAGAACGAGTCGGCCCAGAAGCCGGAGTCGGCCCAGAAGCCGAAGTCGGCCCAGAAGCCGAAGTCCCAGACGGCTGCCCAGTCTCAGGCACAGGTCCAGGTCTCCACGGCGGCCAAGCTTCAGCTCACGCTTTCAAAGGTCTGCCAGCAGAGAGAGGGGGCCAGGGAGATCAACTAGGTCTCCAGGTAAGATATTAGAGCAAATAGCATGATTGAGAAGGTGGAGATTTTTCACACAGCAACTTTTATCTCGGTGATAACAGGTATTCTGCTTTGAACTTGGTTGTGCAATATTAATTTGCACTTACGAGTTTGTATTGCCTGTTATTTAGAGAGAAAACGACCCATATTTAATTGAAACGTCAGTGTTTCTTGCCTGTCTGCTTTCCAGAGCAACACTTCTTATTGATTCCCATAATGTAGAACTCACTACACACTTTGAGCTCTCTGCTGTACAGAGTTTTGAGATCAGCTAGTTCTGGACTGGATTATTATTATTATTATAACATTTCTATGCCGCCCCTTGCCAAAGCCTCGGGGCGGCTTACAACACAATAAAATACATTGAAATACAATAGAACATAATAAATTACCATTAAATACAAAAATACAAAAAATACACTGAGTTACGAACATAATAATATAAAATTAAAATTATCAGTATAAAATAAGTAAATAAATAATATAGGAGGAGAAAAGAGAAGGAAGAAGAAGTTGCCCTGGCCAGATCATATATTTTAACAATTAAAATGATGTTTAAATAAAAAGGTCTTTACCTGGCGCCGAAAAACCAGTAACGACGGTGCCAGGCGGACCTCTTTGGGGAGTGAATTCCATAGGTTGGGCGCCACCGCAGAGAAAGCCCTCCTCCGAGTACTTACTCTCCTAATTTCTTTCATGGAGGGTTCCCGGAGAAGGGACTCTCCCGCAGATCTCAAAGGGCGGTCGGGCATATACGGACATAAGCGCTCGTTCAGGTAGCCAGGACCCAAGCCGTTTAGGGCTTTATAGGTCATAATCAACACCTTGAATTGGGCCCGGGCTTCGATGGGAAGCCAGTGAAGCTGACGGAGGACTGGAGTCATGTGAGCATAACGCCCCATCCCCGTCAGCAACCTGGCAGCTCTATTTGAAGTGTTCGGACCGTCTTCAGGGGAAGCCCCACGTAAAGCGCATTACAGAAGTCTAGGCGGGAAGTCAATAGCGCGTGTCACCGTCGCCAGGCAGTCGTACTCCAGGTAGGGGCGCAGCTGATTAATCAGCCGAAGCTGAAGGAAGCCGCTTCTCGCCACCGCTGTCACCTGAGCTTCCAATGAAAGCTCCGGGTCAAGGAGTACTCCTAAGCTGCGGACCTTGTCCCTAAGAGGGAGTGTTGCACCATTCAGGACCAGGTCAAATCCACCCTCTCCGAAGCCCGATCCGCCAACCGGATTATGTGTTTTCATTGCTATTCTTTGTAACTTCATAGTCAAGACAGGCCTGTTTTTGATCAGGTAATCGAAGTGATCAGATAGAGTTCCACATTGCAGGAAGCCTCCTTGTGTGATCACCTTACAGACAATCAAGTGGGTTCGCCAGTAACATCCTCCCCACTCAGTCCTCCTGCAGTTGACCTGTATCCCCCCAGCCTGACGTTCAGTCCTAGGCTGCACTGCTCCCTGCCCATGCTGCCCCCCCCCCGCCTGATGGGTCTGCACAATTCCATGCGCACGTCCTCTGTCATTCCTTCACCTGTTTGTCTTGTCTGTCCATCTGTCTTTTCCGTGTCCCTCAGCCAAGGCTGCCTGTTAATAAATGGATGTGTCCATAGAAATCTCCTTTCCCACTCAGATCCTTCTCCACATCAAAGCGTCCATACCTACAGTCCCTTCTCTCCCCCCCTGCCCTCCTCAGAGACCTTCCGAGGCTTGACTGGTGCCGGAACCAGGAGCCCCTCCATTAATTTCTTCCTCCCTGAATTTGTTCCCACAGGGAGCAGGTGTGCAGGCCTGCGTTGCCCTCCTGCCATGCCGGTGGCCAGTGCTTTCTTCTTTCCCACTCCTTCACGGCCAGGCAGGCAGACCTGTCTCGCAGCCCAGCAAGACCTCCATTCTCTGCCCTTTCTCCAGCACTCTGCGCCCTTGGTCATCCCATGCACTCTTCCTCCCTTTCGTTGACTTTGTTGCCCCAGGTCCAGGATGCTCTGGGAAATATTCCCAAAGAGAGCATCCTTCAGTCCACCTGTTCTGGCTTACATCCTCCTTCTCCCCACCCCCCTTTCAGCTTGGTTTCAGGCACCTCCCTGTTCCTCTCTCCCCCCCCCCCCCCCCCCCCCCCCCCGATACTACAGTTCTTTACATTGCAGTGCATTTATATCCTGCCTTTATTCTTCTTTCAAGGAAACCAGGGTGGCTTCTCTTCTACGTCGGTTATCCCTGCAACAACAACCCTGGGAGGTAGGCTAGACTGAGAGTTCATGACTGCCCCAAAGGTCACCCAGTGAGCCTCATCATCATCTGGGAATTCGGCCCCACGTGCCCTCTATCTCCAGTGTGGCTCCCTGTCCACTGAGAGCTCGCACATGCCCAGCTGTAGGGTGTGGCTGTAAACGGCATCGCTTGCGGTTTAGCCCTGTGTTCTGCACCAGAGGGGGAGCCTCTTCCCCGAGCCTGCTGGGGCCTGCGCTTGTTCAGGATCTCCCCTGCAGCAGATTCGAAGGCCCTTGCTGTGGAGGGGGGAGCTCTTCTCTCTGCCCAGCCGCGCTGAGGTGAAGCGGACATCGCTGCACGGCACTGAAGGGGCCCCCCTGCTCAGTGCCGTGCGGGGTGAACAGCTAATCTCTGATCCTCTGCGGACTGGGCGTGCCAGGCTTTCTCTCCACTGCGGATCGGGTGGGGCTGGAAGGCGTGCTGCTGGGGGGCCCGGTCCTGCCCCCGCCTGACTCGTGCTCTGCAGAGGCACGTTCTGCGTCGTCTGCGGGGGGACGAGCTGCTTGTGTGGGCTCCTGCCTGGACAGGCACGGCATCCTGCGAGACACCGGTGGCAGCGGGGGAGGCGTTGGGATGGCCCCGCCCTGCTCTCTTGTCCTTGGTGCGGACCCCCGTGGAATGTGGCTGCTCAGAGCTCTCCTGCCTGGCCGCAGGCCCCACGCCGGAGGGGTGTTGCGCTGCGCCCCACATGACGGGGCTCCTGCGTGCACCCCGTTCTGTGTTCTCTTCCCTCCCTTCAGCCAAGAGCAGTCATTGATGGCATGCAGAGTAGCTTACGGAGGTTTCCCCCTTTTCTGCCCCCAGATAAGGACTTGGAAGCTGTGGTGAAATGTCTGGGGCCAAGTTTTGTTGAAGAGTTCAATAAGCAGAAATCTTTCCAAGCGCTCGGCAGAGAGCCCTCGGGGGCAAGGAGAAGCCAGCCTGATCCAGGGAAGCCGCTTGGAAGTTTGAAGAAATCCCCGAGCAATCCTTCTGCTCCTCCAAAGTCTTTTAAGCCGCTGTATCATGGCTCTTCTGAAGTTACACCCAAAGCTCCTGAGGCTGCTGGTGGGTCAAACAAAGGAGGCGTCGCATCTGAAGGGAAAAATAAGAAAACGCCCGTGGGAGCGCCAGAAAAGGAAACCTCCGCTTCCCAGCCTTGGGTCAGTAGTGCTTTTCCGATCAGTTTCTGGACAGGATGGTGCTGGGGAGTCTTGACCCCTGCCTACTTTGTGTGTGTGTTTGTTTCACTTTTACTGTTGTTCCCAAGCGCTGTGTTAGGCACAGGTCACTTATACGAGAGCAAGCAAAGAGCAAAACTTACGCAGTTATGCATTAAACTTGTTTTTGCTGCAGTATACGCTAGCCATAAGCAATCAGGGATTTCCTGCCAGAATAGCCCCGTCCCTTCATCTTGCACAGCCTGTCCCTGCCTTCCGTTTGCCACTGGTACCCCGTTCAGGCGTTTGGAATGTGCGAAGGGTATACATAGGAGGAGGAGGAACATGCTAGTTCCCACCTCCTTCCAGCGTAATTCCACCACCCTTTTCATCTGGAGGGCAGCTTTCTGAAAAGAGGCACCTCCTTTATTCATTGAGGATTTCCAGGTGATTGGGATCTTTCCAAAAAATTGCCTCCATGTTTCCGGACAGCGGTGGCACAGGATGCCGGCGGGCCTGGCCTGCTTCCTCTCCTTGCAGGTTCAGCTTGCATACAAACCGAGTGCCTGAATTGTATTGTATTGTAATCTGGGGGACTATTCCATTTATATAGATGTTGGTAGCAATTTCAGTGGGTATTCAGTGATTTCAGGGATTGTGGCGAAACAGGTAGATGTTAAGCCTTTCCTGTATTGTCTGATCTCTTTCTGAACATGTCTCCCCCACTTGGCTGCCTATCAGAGCGCGAGAGCACATTTGAGAGGTTACGACCTACTCTAAAATGTTGCTTAACTTGCAGCTTTTGTCAGCCAGAGCCTGGAGCTGTGGCACCATCCTTCGAATATCCGATTTACCAGATGATGGCTTCTCAGATCATGATATTAAAAAAATTGTTCAGCCCTTTGGAAAAGTTAGTGACATTTTAGTGCTTCGTTCCAAAAATGAGGTAAGTAGCATCTTAAATCCCTAAGACAGCATTTCCGTGAAGTGTCCATCTTCTCTACACGTGGCAGTAGTGTGGGAAACCTTTGAGCCCTGGCGGCGGCAGAACTTTGGTGTAGGATGCAGCTTGCATCCGGAGGCGGTTCAAGGCCAGCTGTGTTTCTGCTCCCATCCCCAGTTCTTTCCAGCACTGGCTCTTGGAGTACTATGTACTCGATTTATTGATGTGTTACATTTCTAGCCTGTTTCTCCCAGGAGCCCAAGCTAGAATGCAGGATCCGTCTCACCTCCATTTTATCCTCACAGCAGCCCTGTGAGGTTAGGCTGAAAATCTGAGGCTGGTCTCAGAACCTTATGGCTTCGTGAAGACCTGAGCCAGGGTCTCTGTAGTCCCCGCGGCACTCTAACCAGGGTAGTTTCTCATGAGGCATGCACGGCGCTTTCACTTACAGCCGGATGGTCGGCTGTCTCGCTGCTTTGGTCTTCCTCCGCCCTGCCAGGGCTCAAAGGTGTCAAGAGAGAGGTGTCAAGCTCTTCCCTTCATGGGCTCCCCCCTCCCTCCACCGGGGGCTTCTTCCCAGGGAGCCACTTTCAGGAGCAAGGGATGAGTAAACAGGCTCACCGACACCAGGAAACCCGTCTGCTCTTGGTCTTAAGCGTTTAAAATAGCCAGATACAATGCAGCTAAGCATTTTGTGATTTTATTGTGTTTTTCTGCGGCAAAGCGAACATTCTGAAGACTACATTTATGGCTATCCTGTTTTTTGGCTTTTTGCCTATTAATAGTAGGAATGCAGCACTGCATAGCTACAGCAGCAGTATGGACTCGTTCCAAAAGCAGGGAAGGGTATTTGCTGCCTTCCTAGGGGCAGTCTTCGCTTGGCTGTCATTCGGCAGTTTTCTGGTGCCCCTTTTCTCAAACAAGATATCAAAAAGCATTTTTAAAAAATCTCTCTCCCTTAGGCCTTCCTCGAAATGAATTATAAGGAGGCAGTTATTGCAGCCGTCAAATATGGTGAAACTGTTCCAGTTTTGATTAATGGCAAGCATGTCAAAATAAGTGTAGCAGAGAAATCCAAAACGCCTCCCAGCCAGGTAAGCCGAGGCATTCTGGGCCAGTTAAAGATCAGTGCTTATTTAACTTATCATAATCCCACAGTATCTGTTTGACTAGGGTTTTTTCCCCCCTAGGGGTGTCTTCTATTTACTACTTTATTTAAAATATTAATATCCTACTGTATTCCAGGGTGTCTTAGAACAGTAGACGAACATAGTGCAAGCAAAATTAAAATGCACGTATAGCATCCAGGAAAATTTTAAATGCCCGAGGGAATAAAAACATGTTGCCTAGTGCCTAAAGCATGGCCAGGGCCTGCCGAGCCTCCTCAGAAAGCGCATTGCACATACGGGACCCCGTGGCCAAGACCACCGGCCCTCTTGTGTAGAAATGGTGACACAGGAAAGGGGGCGTTCCCTAAACTACTGTGCTTGGTTAAGAGGCAGCCAACGAGCACTTCTCAGAACAGCGTGCGATGTGGGTGCAGTGGGCAGCGGAAGGCCAGTTCTCTGCTTCGTGTAGCTCCCAGGTGATCTTCACAGGTTCTGTGGCCGGCAGTGGTCGCGGTTGGCAAAACCGCATCCAGCAGCAGAGGACACAGGGCGCATTGGGGTGGCAGCGCCACATCCAGGACGGCGAGCCCTCGAGGTGTGGTGTAGAGAGGGTAGGGGCGTGCTGGTGGAGTGCCGTCCGCAGGATCTGTTATCCCTTCTGTCGGGAGGCCTCTTCGGTTGACTGGCTCTCACCAAACTCAGTGCTGGACCCGACTCAGTGCGGAGTCGGCGTTTCCACCACATGGCCTGTTTCAAGTGCCGAGGGGCAGAGCTGTGTGGGCTGCATACTGCAGCACTTGGGTCCAGACCCCTGGTTCCCCTCACCCCCCTGCCCATAGATGGGGGAAGTAGGGAAGAAGGTGGAACTGGGCAGCCCTGCCTGGCCAAACGGAAGCCGCTCGCCACCGCCTTCTGGAGCCGGCTTTGCGGGTGGGAACAGAGCAGCCACATCACCGTGCCCCAGATCACTGGAAAGAGGGACTCTTTCAAGCACCCCTCTCCCCACTGGCGGAAGTCACCTCTGACCGCTGCATCTTCACCACGGGACACTGCGGACAGAGGACTGTCTCGAAAGCAGCGGCCTCCGTGCGAGGCCTCGCCGGAAGTGAAGGAGGCTGCTAGAACTCCGCTGTGTTTCTTTTAAGATGTTTTAGACCACCTCTGGGGGCACAGCAACATTTACATTTACCCAGAAAGTGACAAAAAAGCTAACATTGTAGTGACAGTAACACACTCGTAATATGCTCTGTTCTGTTAATAGTAGAAATCCGTTAAAATACTTGACGCGCTTCAGGGCACAAGTTCTGTTGTGCAACAGAGAGTCTCTGACGGCAGCCCTTGGAGGGGGGACTCGTCCCCCCCCCCCCGCAGCCCCCCCCGGGCGGCTGGGTGGAGGAGTGAGTCGGAAGGGGCCAGGTAGCATGCACCCGGCCATCTGTTGGGTTTCTTGCACTTTGCCAAAGCAGGAGAGCCGTTGTGTGGTGCGAACTCTGCCCGAGAGATCAGTTCTTCCCTTTGGGCGTTGGAACTTGCGGGTCTCATTTTTTAAGAACGGGGGTGTAGGTCCCGCAAAGCGAGTTTGCCCACTCTGGCTTCACAGGATGTTTTGAAACACCAGCATTCCTCCCTCGGCATGGATTGCAGGCGCCCACCCCAGCGCCCTCTCCCAGGCAGTGTGCTTTCTTCGCATGGTGCTAGCTTTGGCTTAAGTTTCCCCTCGTAATATTTATTTTATCCATATCACCTGAGTTTCTCTATTCCTTCATTTTGTTCCCTCTCTTTCTGATGGCAGCGAGCGGGAGCGGTGGAGGGGAGGACTGGCATAGGTGGCATGGACCTGTTCATAAAAGAATCCAAGGTGCTGTTTTCTGGGGAACGTTAAAGACTTCTTTTACATTTCAGAACAAAGCAGATGCGAAGAAGGTTGTACAGAAAGTCAAGAAGCTGCCTCTGAGTACAAAGTGAGTTTCACATCATCTACTTTGGTCGGTCAGTTTTTTTACTTTTTTGTTCTGCCTCCATGTGTGTGGTTTTATGCTTAATGGGAATGAATTAGCAGTTACTGTCTGTAATTATTTCATTTTAGGAAAGAGCAAACGAAATCTTCTCCAGGCCTGGACAAATCGGCTGCACCAGTCGCCTCTGCCTGTGAGTTCCAGTTGCTTTTTTCTTCCTGGCTGCTCTCCTTCCGTCCTGCGGCGCTTATGCGTGTGTTCTCCAGAATGCAAGAACCTGACCTTCTCTTGACGCAGTCATCTTTAAGCAGAGACAAAGATGGTTCTGTGTATTTGGGTCAACACTAACCATGGTTGCTGTACGGAGACTTGTGACGATGCTGGTGTTCAGATAGTGCTACAGTGCGCACTGCATGTACGCACATAGCGTGGCTCGTTTATGGAACAACCACGGTGTGCCTGACAGCCAGGAAATCTTCCCTGATATCTGGCCAGTAGCTATGAGGTGATCTTTGCTCGTGGGAGGGGGTGGCATATAGAGCACCCCCTTCCCGGTGAGGTGCACTCGTTTATTGGGTTAGACCTGACTGTCCTCGGTCTCCCCAACCTTTGCTACCCTCCCAAGACCCCAGGAGCTCAGGAAAGTCAAGGGGTACAAGCCATCCCATTCGGGGGAGTGTGGAGTTGTGACCGCTCTCAAAACTCCGTTTTCCTTTTAGCTCCAGTCTTGGGAGAGAGCGAAAAAGCTTTCTTGGACAAGAACATGTGCAGTCCTGAGATTCGCTTGGGAAGTGGGAGGAGAGGTTGTTGCAGGTGGAGGCCGAGGCAGGCGGGGCAGCGCATTTGCCACTTCTGCTGGGCGGTTTGCTTCTGCTCCCCTTTCTGCATGGTGTGGTTGGTTGCCTGGGTCCAGCCGGCTCAGCAGTTCCTCATGGATGCAGCTCCCTCTTGGACAAGACGTAGGTTGGCAGAATGGTTTGTTGGCCTGGAAGTGGCTCGCGCTCAGGTGCCACAGCAGGCCCCCGGGCCAGTTTCGGTGCAGTGGGCTGCCGGTTTATGCAGACCTGGTCAACTTCTGCAGAACGGCAGGTTCTGCAAATTGGTACTTTGGGCCTCAGGGTGTTCTCTGTTGGAGAGATGAAAACAGATGTGGTTTTTAACTTAGAAATGTTGCATTTCTGAATCATTCTCTAAAATGTACCTAGAAAGATGCAGACAAACTGGCAAGGGTTCAGAGGATGAATTTAATGGCACTGTATCAACACACTTGTTTGACAATATTAAAAAAAATACTTTGTCTGACCACAGCAAAACCTAATGTCAAAGATCCTGGAAAAGCTCAGACTGTTGGAAAAGCAAAAGTAACTGTAAAACAGAAAAAGGTTTTAGAAAAAAAGGTTGCTGAGGTCAAGAAGCTTGGAGCAGCAAAGGCAGCCGTCAAAGCAAAGAGGCTCGCAGATCCCAGGAAGACCGAAGACACCAAGAAGGCTCTAAAGAGCAAGAAAACCACGGAACCCAAGAAAGCCGTACAGCTGAAAGCAAAGCAGACGAACCAACCCGCAGCTGCGCCAGGTACCGCTCAAGTCTGCCATCTCTCCCTCTCCTCCGCTCCCCTCACAGCTTCCTGGTTTTGCAAAAAGACCGGAAAGTTCAGTAGGTGGCGAGTGCAGGAGCCTTCGGTGGGTGTGGAACTGGAGGTCCCACAGAGCTGGCCAGTGGAGATTCTGTCTCGGGGGGCGGGGGGGGGGGGCGTTACCAGTTGTCAGCCTGAGGAAATGCCTCCTTCCCTCCCCAACGTACTGCTGATCACGTCTTTAGAGAAAGACTACTTTTGAAAGTTACAGTTATTTCTTGCGTATTCCCAAAACCATTGTCCTGAAAAAATAACTAATGTAGATGGAACATGGGATTTCCTAGTTTGGGATTTTGGCTTTCCAAATAACTCTGACTCAGTAGAAGACACTCCAGCTTTTCCTCTCTTAAAATTACAGGTACAGCGGAGGCTGCAAAGGGCACCCAAGCAAGTGGATTAGTCACCAAGGTAGGTCTGCAAATGTCAACGCGATGAGAGGGCTGCCCCATCTTCCTGCGTCCTGCAGGGTCATCCTGCTTGCACTGCCTTAGCTGCCGGACCGTTCGCCCCTTCACAAATCCTTTCAAGACTGCATGAGGGTGCCCATGGATAGGGCAGCCCTCCTTGGCCTGTCTTTGGGACTAAAATTCCCCATATTCTTGACCTTGGCCTACGCCAGTTGGGGCTGATGGGAATTAGAAGCACCTGGAGGATTCTGGGCTGAGGAACGCTCATCCAGGTCATGGTGCTCCTGTAGGATTCACCACTCCCAGTCCTCTTCCCTGTCATCTCGTGGGCTTGCAGGGTGCTGATAACTTCCCCCAAGTCTTTGTCCTTCTCTTGGATACTGTATGGTTTAATGTTGTACAGCCTTCAGAAACGTGACATGTATGCTTAAAGTGTGGGTGTCTCTCACAGTTACAAGATACTCTGTAGGCTCGTCACGGTTAAGAATAAAATTAAGAAAAATGCCGCCACCCCAGGTTGTGCCAGCTTGGTGTGGTGAAGCGTTTGACTTTCTGGCCAGCTCACTTGGTGCTCACCTCCTCTCTCTCTCTCCAAGAGAGATGCCAGTGCGTCTTCCATTGGGAGTGGGAGAAGATGAGAGAAAATGCACACTGCTGCAGCCATGCACCTTCACCTTTGCTCTCTGGAAAATAGAAACAAATAATGGTTATTTAGACTCCAGATTTCCAAGCTTCCTTTGGGAAAACATGTATCTAAGTGAGAGAGACCTCACTGCTCAGTTTTCCTGCAGGAGGCTAGAAACGATAATGAGTTCTTTGCACCCGTTCCTCAGCACGAATGAGAGAAGACTGACCAGCCCAACACATCTTATTTATCCACCCCAAGCCTTTTGAACATTCAGGGTTTAGCAAGGCCAGGCTTATTCTGTAGCAGCCTAGTGAGACTTGCTTAAGTTTATGCACAGCTGCGCGTAACCCTAAATCAGCCCATGGATTATGCAGCAGTTGTTTAACTCTCACCTTGCCAGATGCACAGGGCTTGATAAGGCTGCGGGTGAAACGGGAAGACAGGTGGCCAGCATATGCCAGGATTCCCTGTGACCTCAGTATACAGCCTGGTGGGCGGCCGTGTTTGTGTGAACTGGTCCTGTCTCTGCCACAGAGGGAGCCTGAGTGCTTTTCCTTTCACAAAAGTGAAGACCGCGATTGCTCTCACTTGTGCTGAAGTTTGGAGAAAGTGAGAAAGAGTAAGCTAAGCGTTGGGAAACGCGGCATGAAGTATTCTGACCTATCCTTTTTGCTTTTCTAGGATGCAGAAGAGATGTGTGTAGTGCTTATTTCCAACTTGCCTGAGGCAGGGCTAACTCTGGATGAGATTTCAAACTTAACCAAGCCCTTTGGGAAAGTGAAAGATGTCTTAATTGTGTCTTCACATAAGAAG
This sequence comes from Varanus komodoensis, assembly GCF_004798865.1. Classification (NCBI taxonomy): domain Eukaryota; kingdom Metazoa; phylum Chordata; class Lepidosauria; order Squamata; family Varanidae; genus Varanus; species Varanus komodoensis. The sequence continues at coordinate 1,513,713 of NW_025335568.1, read as the reverse complement.
GTATGCAAATTATTTCAAGGCTTTCAAACGGAGAAGTGCGGCACTGATCACTTAGCAATGCTCAGCGTTCTTGGAGAACCACCAACAATTCTGCATGTTGCTTTAATTTGGGAGAGGAAAGTCATCAGGCAACTGACGGGGATTCCTTCTTTTTTCCAAAGGCATATATAGAGATAAGTCGCAAATCAGCAGAGTCCATGGTGAAATTTTATTCCTGCTTTCCAATGTGGGTGGAAAATAACCAGCTGTGCATTACGTCAGTACCCGAGTTCAAGGATCTCACGAATGAGGTTGGTTAACAGGACGGGTTCATTCCTTTTATGTATTTCGTTTCTGTACCACCCAATAGCTGATGCTTTCTTGGTGGTGTATTCTGTTGAGAATAGCTGAGAAATGCTGTCTGTCTGGAGCCACTTGCCTGTCCTTCCTCACTGGTGGGTTCCAGTTTTATTGCTTCAGGCGAAAGTTCTTCATGATGTGGTTTTAGTTAAGCATGCTTAGCTTGACATCCAAGTGCAAGACCCTAATGCCAGATGGGATGATCCAGGCATCTACCTTTGGAGCCTGAATCTACCTGTTGATCTAGTGTATACTTACTGAATTACCATCTTGGGAAAGTCTTCTGGAAGTGGAAGACCATAATGAAAGCAGAGCTGGTCAATGGCTATCCACATCAACATATATTCCCAAGGGTTCTTGTCAGCCTAAATGTCTGTTGAAAATTCATTCCAGAAAAGGAGCCAAATCAGAACGTAGTGACTTGTTAAAAAGTGGCATGTTTATTGTAGCAAACGTTTTCAGAGGCTGGAACCCCCCCCCCCCCCATCAGATACATGAAGCGATAAACATTTTAGGTGCATACGGGGAGGAATAGCCTCATAAAGTAAGGCCAAGGCTAGAAATTCAAGCAATAACAATGCAGAAAATTAGATCCAACCCAAATGGGTGTGATCTTCGTATAATGTATAAATAGGTGGACATATCCCATATTCACTAAGTAAATGTTCTTGGTCCTTTCTTCTTTAGGAGGCTATATTTATTACCATGATTAAAGAAGTCAATCCAAAGGTAAGAAGGCAGAAATATTACCAAGGGGCCATTAATTAGTTTTTGCCTCTCGGCTTAAGCCTTCAGGATGGGCAAGGGGGCTGAGGGCAACCAATGAAGTAGCGCTTGTCTTCCATGATTTGTGAATTTCAGAATGTTCAGTAGTTTGCAAAGAATGGGCATTTCTTTTGGTTTTGAGCTTTGGCCATCTTTGTTCAGGGCTTAATTCTATATTGTAACTAGAAGTGGGATGGGAAAACGAACGATGCTGAACCAGTAAAGCTCACTGCAGAGCGCCGGAGTGTCCTGTGTTTCGCTTATACTGAAAATGTGAAGCAGTGGTGGCAGGCAAGACTGGTCCTCACTTTTGGAAGAGAGCTGGGAGGGAGCGATAGATCTCAAAATGGTGCACACAAAGAGCAGGAACGAGAACTGAGGCGCGGCTGCGGTGTGCGCAGGATAGACTTAGCAGACAGCTCAAGCAAGTGAGCCAAACGAGAGAGAAATGAGAGAAAGAACAAAATGCTCGCTCACAGTGGGGGGGGGGGAACTTTCTATCCTGATTGGCCAAGCTCTGGGCAAAATCCGTCCTCTGGGAAGCCACTGCTTGCATGGGCGCCTCTGCTTTCTTTTCCCAGGTGAATACAGAAGCTGTTCATACCCAGTTTGTGCATCTGGGCAACTTGCCAGATGGTGGTTATTCAGAACTTGAAATACTCTGTGTTGGACTTCGATTTGGACGAGTGGATCACTACATGGTGATAACAAACAAGAACAAGGTGAATAACGTCGCTCTGCCATTAGCTCTTGTTCTCACCTTCTGCAAGCACGTCACTGGCAAAGGTGTTCTGTTCTTGTTTGGTTGGTCAGGACAGGAAGCTTAAAAGCATCAGCACCCTCTTCTCTAAAGAACATAGCCAGACTTGTGGGCCGGGGAGGAGGGTCCATCTCACGTGTGCCCCCCGTTGCCCAAAATCCCATCGCCCCCCATTAAGTAACCTGTGTTTGAACTCTCAAGGCAATCCTTCAGCTGGAGAGCGCCGAGTCGGCCGCATCCATGTGTCGCTTCCTGAAGAGGTACCCTTACAGTCTGGGGGAGTCACAGTTAACGTTCTCGCGCTCACCCAAGATCGAGCCTTTGACAGTAAGTGCATAGCAGTCATTTGGGTCCACGCTTTCCGCCTCTGCGGCCTCCGTAAAGCTAAGCCACTGTGAAGCATTAACCTGAATGCAGATGCTTGATGTTAATGCTCGTTGGTTTCCCTTTCCCTCTTCATTGTTTTAAGGGGAGGGTTGTGGGCAGATGGAGAGGCGCCTGTCTAGAAGCTTCCTTGAAGGTTGGAATTGGTCTGGGGTCCGGGTCAGGTGTAACTTGCAGGGGATGCGGTCACTGTATGATTGAAAGGTGCGTTGTGGAGGATGTGATTCACGTAGGTCTCCATTTCACCCCCCCCCCCCGGTTTCTTTTTCTGTTGTGCTGCCCAGAAGTATTTGAGTGCAGGAAGTGGCGCCAGTCCTCTTTTTTCACTTGTGCTTGGGCAGGTGCATTGGCATGATACGTCTTCTGAACCACTGCAAGTGTTTTTTCCTTTTTTACAGGCTGAGGTCACAAGAAAAGAGGTCAGAAAGCAAGAGCCTGTCAAAGAGAGGTATGATTTTTAATTAATATTTGAAGCATGTGTGTGTTTGTGTGTGTTAATTCATGAATGAGCAAGGCCAACTAATTCTCCGGCTCTCCTCTCCCTGGTAAGCTTTGCATTCTGATTTCTTTAGAGGAGCTAAGAAATCTATGAAAGGACTTAGTCTCCTCTTCCTGCTCTGTTCTGCACTGGTCACTCAGTAGCCGTGGCTAAAAGCAACACGCATATTCTGAATGTCCCTTTAACATGGGTGGGACTTGGCCAACGACCTTAGTGGGATGCAGCCTAAACCATACACAGGAGGTCTTCCCGATTTCAGCAGTTCAGATGAATGCACAGCAATTACAATTCCGCTAACATATTGCAATAATACATGTCATTATATGTGTCCGGCAGATTATTTTCAATCCAGGTGCTTTCAGAACTTCTCTCAAAATCTCTCCAAATATCTGATTGGTGCCTTTCTGAAACTATTTATTGTGATCAGTTTTCCATGCCGCTCATGTTTGGTTCTGAAGCTGCTCTGCTTGAAACTATCAAACCGTTTGAGTGTGATAGAGCAGATGTCAGAAAAGGGCAGTACGGTTTAAAGTATGTCAAAGAACATGCTAAGTGCGTGACGCATCCTGTCAGTACATAATTAACTATGGGTGAGTTAACACAGATTTAAATGGCTGCATTGGAATTAGTTTTATTTCCATAGAGCATAGATGAATGAGGGAGTAAAGGTCATTTTATGTATGTTGAAACAGGAGATATTTGCTCTCTGAATGACTTCTGCCTCGCCAGATTCTTCTTAAAAGAAAGATGTTTACATAGCTGTATAGCCTACAGATGTAGTGTAAATAAATGTGCTCCACTTACAATTGAAAATTACACCTGTGTTTTTCTTTATGACACTGTAGATCTTGGGCAGGTTGTATGTATCTATTTCACAACCAATAAAATGGCATTTTTTTCCCAGAGTGCTAATGTATACACATTCAGCCTGCTTAGTTACGGATTGTGTGCACCTGCGACACAAGTGCAACACATGTTCCTACTGCTGTATATGTACACTTTGCGTACCCCCGGGCACTGATCCGCTGTTTCCTTCCGTGAGTGTAAAAGCCGGGTCCTGATAAGTTACAGGGGGATGGAGGGTTGGGAGAAACCCCCAGGCTGAATTGAGGGATTCGTGTTACAGAGTGGCTTCGCAGTGTCCCTGTTTGGGCCAGCTTCATGCATATTTCTGTACATGCCTTGCATATAAAAGTCTTCTTTCTGTGCAGACATCAGTGTGGTTGGTAGACACGTAAAGTTGTTATTTTCAAGACTTGTCCTTCACTGAACCGTTTAAACGGATGCTGAGATAGTTTCTTTGCCCATCAGCACAGTGCACGCCCTTACACAGTCACCTGAAGCACCGATACGGTGGAGAAGACACACTTTAAGCCACAGAGTACAGTAATGAGACAGGTTTTCCCTTGCCTTGGGGCCCTTGCCCCGTTGCACTGGGGAACAAATGGGAATTGCACTCCTGGGTTTAGGCTGTTCAGAGTCACTTCAGGAAACCTTGAAATGCTTTTTAACACTTAGTCAGCGTTAGCCAGTGTGAGTAAAGGGCAGATGCTTGCTCACTTCGCTTTCTCGATGGGGCGATGGACCAGCTTGCCTGAATACCCTCCGTCTCCTCCTTCTGTGCCCTGGTGGCATGCTTCCGTCAACCTTTTTTTCCAGAGCTGCGTTAAGATGACTGAAGACTGGCTGAGCAATAGCAGGGTTTACGCCACGTGTGTCACGGCCTTCTTTGCTCTTGTTCGCTGTTCGGCTGTTCTGTAGCCTGAAGAGGACACAAGACTGCAGCAACTGCCTTTGCGCAGAAGCACTTTTGTGGACAGATGCACTTCCAGTGAGGCTTTATGGTGCTGCCTTAAGTCAAGATTTTTAATTCTTGCCTCTTTGTTCAGAGTGATTCCTCACATTTCTTTATGGTTGGTCCTGCATTGTTCCATCCCTTTTACACAGCGCTTCATTACTGCCTATGAATTCTTGTTTTGTCTAATGCTTTTGGGCTTCTGAAGAACTCAGAGCACCAGAAGGTGTTTCGTTCTGAGAGAATGTTCTGGGAATTCCAAAATAAATTGCTTACGCCCAGTTCCATTTAAATCATTGATCTGCGGTGCAGACAGCTGTCCTTGTTTGTGGCAGACTGCATTCTTTTGATTGGGGACTCTGAATAGTCTTTCATTAATGTTGGCAAGTAAGTCTGAATCTGGTGATTTGCCTGCTTGAATTCACCCGAAAAAGGCATGTGCATGGTACCTCTTTATTCTTTTTGATGAAAGCCCAAAAGGAAGGAATATCTGTGTTACGCTCATTTTGAAGATGTTCACAGTTCAAGCTTGTTCTGTGCATGGCTGTGGGCAACTTTTAAATTTGAAGCAAAGCCATGCAACAACCTCTCCAGACCGTTTCATTGTGCATTGTTCAGGATTTTATTCGGGGTGCCTTACATGTCCATCATATGAACACCTTGATGTTGAACTTCACCTCATCGCCCACGGCTGGAAGATCACACCTGTTTGCCAGAAGCTGCAGGGACTTTACCTGTGTTCAGTTCATGCGCGGACTCTCCTCCGCATGCCAGCACAGCACATCTTGCAGTGCTTCGTTAATTGCAGGTTCTGTCACTGCATGCCCTTTCTGGGTATAAAAGTCAGGCCGATCCATGCTCGGCCTCTAAAAGCCTTTCCATCAACTGAACAAGTGTCTTGCATGCTTGGTTCTGTGCGCAGAGCATTTCTTGTATGCTTGGTACTGTGCGCAGAGAATTTCTTGCATACTTGGTTCTGTGTGCAGAGCTGTTGGACCATCTTCTGGAATGGGTCCTACTCCGCCAGGGCTCATTGTTCTCATGATCCAAGGTGACTCTGAGGGCCACTCTTTCCTGACACAAAGGCGGGCGCAGTTCATCGCCTGTAAGTGCTTTCTGTACACTTGAATTCTTTCGCTTCTGTAGACTGCAGCGCACTCAACACAATTAATCTTTGCTTCGCTCGTCTTGTGCCTGTGTCGTGACGGGCTTCCCTCTCACCCATCCTACAAACATGATGACAGATCTAAATTTTACGTATGGGTCTCTTTTTCCTGCGGTGGTACGTGATGACTCAGCACCCTTTCCTAGGTCATCACAGCAAGGCTACAACCCCATCTTGAAAAACACCCGCTGCCCCCCATAAAGGAAAATTGGACGATGTTGCTGCATGCATTCCTTGCAGCCGCCTAGCGCACATTTGCCTGTCCGCTGTCCGGACAAGCGGGATCCTCGATCCTTACCTAGCAGAGCTGCTCTCGTGCTCTTAAACTAGTTCCTTGAAAGTGGAAACACCTTGTGACACGCTGTCCCGCGCATTGTTTCCGTAAGCTAAATTATTTTGGGAGCCATTAGAAACACGAAATAAAGTCATGCCGCTTTCTGGACCGAAGGTTCTTCAAACGTCCACGCATGCGTAGATGTTTCCACTCCCTGTGCTCCTACCCCGGTTCATTCAGTTCCATACATAACAGCCCACTAGGTGCCCCAGTTTCTGACGTGAAGCCAAAGGAAGGTGGTCAACATATCAGAAAGTTTCCTGTCCTAACCTAAATTAGCTTTATCCAGAAGCAGAGCCATGTGTTCTTTGTGTGTGCCTGTGTTCTGTCCGCTGTCATGCCCAACCTGTGAGGTGCCCTGTCCGCTCCAGGGCTACAGAGCAACACTGTAGCGAACACTGCCTCCAGAGGACCACCTCACACAACCACCTTAACACGCCCACTACACTCAAGCGGCATAGAGAGAGAGGCGAGAGGGTTTGGCACAATATTGAGGCCAGCTTAGATGGTAGGTTTGGTTTCCCAGTGCTCAGCTCTAAGGCCTCAGGAAACCCCAGCCGCTGGCGCCAGGAAGTTATTGATAACTGTGGAGTTGTCTGCATAGCTTGATTTCTTCTGTTTTTTTAAATATATTTAGCCCTGACTTGAAAACAATTCCTGAAGGATCAGGCGTGGTGCAGCCATCTGCCGCTCCCCCAGCAAAGCCCCCTGAGGCCAAGGAAGAGCCCCATTCTAACTTGAAGGCTAAGGTTCCAGAAGGGGAGACAGAGCGCTTGGAGGCAGAGGCTCTGGTATGTGGTGCTCCGTCAAAACCATTGCACGCAGGAGCGTCCGAAGAGGACCCTGGTACCGGAACAGCAGCGACAGCCAGTGTCCCCGCTGATTTGGACTTACCGGAAGTACAGCTGGAAGAAGTTCCTGCTTTGCCATCTGAACACGAGAATGAAGGGAAAGGCACAGAGAACCCTAACGCTGAATTGCAAGGAAGTGCGTCCACCTGCACAGGGGGGAGCACAAGTGAGGAACTGGCTGCTCCTGCTGCCGAACCCTCGGAGGCATTGCACGGCGTGGCCACAAAGGGTGGCACTGGCACAGACTCTGCCGAGGCAGTGAAGCGGGAGGACTCGGCTGCCGTTGTCCCCGAGCGGGTCACGCTGGACTCCGCGGAAGGTCCCGCAGAGGCCCCGCCAGGAAATGAGCTCCTAGCAAGTAGCAGCACCATAGCTCCAGAAGCAGGCAGTGCCGAAGCCGTAGCAGAAGAGGCAGAAAAGCCCGACACTAGAGGTGGGACGGCAGCAGATGAGGAGTCTGAGAGCCCCGTGCTCCCCGCTGAACCCTGCATGGAGGCAGAGTTGGAGGCGACAGTGGTGGAGGCCGAGGAGACCCTAACGGGGAAGCCCGTGCTGCAAATGGCCCCGGCTCAGGCACCTGTGGAGAAGCACCCCGAGGAGCGGGGGCCGACTGACGCAGCAGGCAGGGAGGAGAGACCTGAAAAAAACACCAAGGAAGAGGATCCTGGACAAAATCCTGCCAAGGCACAGCCAAGCAAAGGACCACAGCAAGCAGAAACCGATGAATCCCATAAAACTAGCATGCTCGCAGCAGAACCAGCAACCAGTGCGGAGGGTACGTCTGCTAGCAAAATGATCCTGAAGGCTTTGATGTCTGTTCCAGGCATATCAAGGACAAGAGCTGCAGTGCAGAGAAAAGAGCAGCAGAAGACGACCGTGAAGCCTGTCACCAAGAACCGAGGTGGCACCGAGAAGAAACCTGTGTCGAAGGAGGCGAGTCAGCAAAGGCCTACCAGCAAGACGCATTTGCCGGATAACGGCAGACCGAAGCCGAGCATAAGATCTCTCGTCTTTGTGGTAGGCAGTGGAAAGAGCTCCTCGCAGCAAGACAAGGACTCCCAAGTGGAAACTAAGGGTAGCCCAAAGCAGACCCGGGAGCGAGAGAATAGATCGCCCAGCGTGAAGAGAGACAACAGCACTAACAAGGTGAGGAAGGGCAAAAGCCCTGGCTCGGTATGCCTGCCCGGTAACTAACACTGGTGCTTCTTCCAGGCCTTGAAGCAGAGGTGCGGCGGTAGCTCGCTCCCACTCCCTTCCCCTTGTCTGTAAACCGTTCCGTTGTGCGGGGCCAGGAAGTAGCCTGGCGCCACGCAGCGGGCTGCGGTACCCGGGACACGCAGGGTGAAAAGGTTTCCCAGGATGGCTGTGAAGGACGATGACTTCTTCTGGGTAAATCCGAGGGTAAGCGCGTCAGCTGTTGGCGGTGCGGTTCCAAGCGGGCGAGTCTCGTTCTGCATCCTGCCACTGGTGCCGCCTCCTCTGTTGCAAGGTGACGCTTCCCGTGCTCGTGCCGACCGGTTGCTGGAAGGAGAGAAGGTATCCACAGCATAGTTGATGCACTCAGTACCTGGACCGTAAAAAACAGCGCCACGATCTCCGTCTGCTGAGCATGCCATGAACTTCATCTCTGTTTGAAGGGGAGTCAGGTGTTACGGTGCTTGTCTTTTTCACCCACTCTAAAACACTTTTTTTCAGGTATCCACTGGGAGAAATCCAAGAGCCTCAAAACCCAACCCGAAGCCAAAGGAGGTATGGAATCGCGGGGGGGGGGGGCAGTGCTGCAATCAGAAGCATGCCAGGCGCCACTAGAACCGCCCCTCATAGCGAGTTCTCGAGAGGATTCTTTTCTTCATAGCAACTTCCTGTTGGGGAAGGTCAGGTCAAATGCCCCAGCCAGAGAAGCCCGAAGGTGCCGGCCCTCAGAACATAAAGGCTTATCTCCTCAGTGGGGGGAAACAAGATGAAAGTTGGCTCCCCACCCCAGCCTCTCTCTGAGTTCTTCTTTGAGTGACAGGCAAGTGAAGGAATTTGGCTTTGGTTCAGTTTTGAGGAGTGGGATTGTGCATCTTATATATAGGTGAAAGAACCAGCCTATGCAATTAACAGTACTGGAGAGAGGGAAACAGAAACAGAGTGAGTCAGAAGGGGCCTCTCAGGCCATCTAGTCTGACCTCTGGCTCCAGCCGGCTCTGCTCATGACGTGCCCACCATGTGTATGTCCAGCCTGTCCTTGAACACCCACACCGATGGGGCCTCCACCACCTCCCATAGAAGCCCATTCCATATCCTCGGGGTCCTCACTGTCAGGAAGTGCTTTCCGGCATCCAAATGTAATGAGGGACTGGGGAATCTAGCTTTCTGATGGCCGATGCAGTAGCCCCACAGAAGCAGGCAGAAGAGAAGAAAGAGTGTTTCCCCCCCAACTCCTAGCTGGATTTCTTGGAGATTCAGAGGGGGAAGGGTAGTAGGGTCTGCTTTTGCACTTTAGAATGCCTCGGATAGCCGTGGTGGCCTCCAGTTTCCCTCTGCCGCTCTCCTGAGCAGCGCTGCACATGGGTTGATTGTTGTGGGTCTGCTTCTGAGAAGCGTCTCTTGCTTGCTAAAAGCCTGGGCTTGATCTTCTTGCTTCGCAGGAAGAGGAGCTTTCTCCATTCAACTTGGATGAGTTTGTCACAATGGATGAAGTTACTGATGAAGCGGACTCTCCCTCACAGCCCCGGAGAAACCCTGTGAAAGGCAAAAGGAAGGACCTCTCCAAGAAGCCCTCTCCGTATGAACCCAGCTCGAAGAAGAGGAAGGGCAAGACCTCCGCTGCGCGTGCTGCTGAGAGCGAGCTCTCCTTCGTCACGCTGGATGAGATCGGAGAAGACGAGGGTGGGATGGCCCCGGCAGAACTGACAGACTTCGAAGTCGCACCAGATCCTCAGGCCTTGGTCACGGTGGATGAGGTGAACGAGGAGGAGGAACTGATTGATGACGTTATCCAAGATCCCCAGGCCCTGGTTACTTTGGATGAGATCTCTGAGCCAGAAGACGCGGCTGCCAAAGATGCCTTCCTGCCTGGGGACCTTGAGCCTGATCTCAAAGCTGAGCCACTGCTGACGGTGGACGAGATCGGGGAAGTGGAAGAGCTGCCTCTGAACGAGCCTTCGCACTTCAAGGACGAGGAAGCCCTCAAGCCCAGGGAGGACGATCAGAAACCCGTTGAAGATTCTGCGGATTTCCTTTCTTCCCAGATGCCCGACGATCCTAGCGTGTTAGTGACAGTGGATGAAATCCACGAGGATAGCGATGACCAGCCACTGGTGACCTTGGATGAAGTGACAGAAGATGATGAAGATTTCCTGGAAGAGTTTAATCGCTTCAAAGAAGATCTTAACTTTGTTACGGTAGATGAGGTTGGCAGCGAGGAGGAGGAGGAGGAGGTGGAAGAGGAGGAGGAGGTAGAAAAGGAGGAGGAGGAAGAGGAGGAGGAGGAGGAAGGTGGCGTTTGCAGTAGCAGAAGCGTGGAAGAATTTGATGCCAGAATAATGCCAGAAGAAGACACAGTGATGCCAATGGCCGAGCCAGATGATGATGATGCATCTTCTGCTGGTCCGGAAGAAGAAGGGATTCCAGATGGTGCGCGACTGGAAGCCAGAATGAGTGGCTGGGATGAATCACTGGAAGGGGATGAAATGCTTAAGGCTGAGGCAGAGGATTCTGAGGAGAGCTCTGTTGTCGACACTGAAGAAGAAAACGGGCAGGGAGCTAAAGGGGAAGAGGGAGACGATTTGGAGGAGAAAATAACTGAAGGGGGAGAAGAATTCGAGGACAGTAAGGCAACAGAAGGAGCGGAAGATGTGAATATAGGCAAGACATCTGAAGCAGAAACAGGTTCTGAGCACCCACGGGCAGGTAGGAGCTGAATTAGTTTTACCAAAACAGAATACATGTGCGTACTTTCTAATTGCAGAACCAGGCAGAAGGGTCTGAACGCAAGAGTAATGCAGAATCGGGATCACCTCCCTGCTGGTAATCGTAATGATAGCGAGCAGGTGGGCCGGAGAGTGCCTGTGAGGTGTCCTGCAGCGAGACGCTTTCTAAGCAGGAGTCTTTCCATTGAGCGCTGCTTTTGAAACTGGCTGGAATTAAGCATAAGCTCAGTGGCGAGAAATCGCCCGTAAAAAGCTCTTTCCTGGGAGGTCTGCTTTTGCTTCTGCATAGCCCTTCTTTAGCTCTCCCTGAATCTTGGTGGAACTCAAGCTCCCCGTGCCCTCAGGGCTGCTTCATCCATTGCGATCTCACGAGCCAATTCTGTGTGGGCCCTTTCCCTCTACCAGCTTGGAGCAGGCCAAGGGGCGGCACTAGGTGTTCTGAAAGCAGAGTGCAGTATTGCAAAAGCAGTTCCTCAGGTGCAGAATTCTGGGAACAGGAGTAGGTTTTGTTGTGAAAAACCTGGAAAAATCTGCCTGACGTCAAAGCGAACAGCGGGGGAGATTACAATTTTAAGGCTGCTGTTCTGCATAGAATTAAATATTTCAGTGCAGAAGCTGTTTGTGTTAGATATTGTTCTGTCATTGCCTATTATGAGCCAAAAATAACACAAAATTCCTTTAGTTAGAAACTTAGAAACCAAGCAAGTCAGAAGGGGTCTGCCTGGCCATCTACTCTGACCCCCAGCTCCAGCTGGCTCCGCTCATGTAATCCCCCAACATGTGGTTGTCCAGTCTTTCTTGAATACCCTCACTGATGGGGTCTCAACCACAGTTTTGAACATGCAACCTAGTTCTTGGACCAAGCAACTAAACCACCTTGCATTATGGTGGTTTATCTTTTGTAAGCTGCCCAGACAATCATTCTGGCTAATAGGCATGGTAGAAATTTAGTAGATTTCTAAAGCCAGTGCTTTTTTCCTTTCAGCGCCAGGTGGAAACCTTTTTATTCTTCCAATATTTTAATTGCTAATTCGTTTTAATCTGTGGTTTTACACCTAATACTGGATGCTGTTCTACTCTTTCTTCTATTTTATTGTTGTTGTAAACAGTCCTGAGATGTCTGTGATGGGATGGTATACAAAAGTCTTTCTCTCATTCACACATACACACACTCACACACACATATAAAAGCAAGCAAGCCACCTGCAAAAATTTTAAATATAAATAAATAACTATAATAGCCACCTGCCATTTCTGTTGAAACAGAATCAGCGGTCCCCAAAGAGGGCGATGTGGCTGAAGCGGCTGCAATCGGAGTTGAAGGAACCGTGACATCCGCTTCCGCAGAGGCACCGTCCGGTGGTGAAGCGCAGGTACTTTGCCCAGACATGGGCATTTCCACGGGGGACAGCCAGGCTGCAGTCGCTGAAGAGCTGGACACAGGATCTGACCTGCCCCCTCGGAATCCTGACCCACGTCCTGACGCAGAAGCGGAGAGCTGCAGTGGGGCTTCTCGTTTGCAGTCTCCCGAAAAGCCTGAGCGAGGTAGGAGCCCGCGAGGGGGCTGCTCTCTTTGCTTGGTTGGGCTGCTGACACCGACTGGTTCTGAACACCCCGCCTTGACCTGCAGTGGGCTGTCGAACTCGCCCTGAGCTGCAGGGCCCTCAGGCACCTGTTTGCACGTGCAGCCCCCGTCGGAGGCTGTTGCACTGTGCAAACCCTGTAAGTGTGGTTGTGTAAGGCTGTTTCGCCTTTGCATAGTATATTTGCGGGTTCACATGACATACGAGGGGCGTTTAGTGTATTCTCGGTATCGGGTTGATTTGCTATTGATGTGGGTAATTTAATTATTTCATTAACTAATTACACTATCTGAGGATATACATGCAAAATTTCAAATAAGTGTGATCATTAGTTCCCTAGTAATCCTCAGTGAAAGATGATCATGATGACTGACATGACAGTGTTGAAGAAAACTGAACACCGCACTGTAATTAAGTTCCTTACAAAACAAGGAAAAAGTCAAAAAATCATTCACAAAGAGATGGTGGCCGTTTACCAGGACTCTGCACCTTCATTATCTACTGTTCAAAAGTGGTCAAGTGAATTTAAAAGGGGCAGAGAAAGCACTGAAGGCGACCCTCGCTCGGGCGAGCCGGTTATGCCACTACGAAAGAAAATGTGAAAAAAATGTTGAGAAACTTGTATTGGAAGATGCCCAAATAAAAATCAAAATGTTAGCAGAGATGACAAACCTATCTGCTGGTACCATATTCACTATTTTTCATGACCATCTTAACCTTTCCAAGGTCTGTGCAAGATGGGTGCCGTGAATGCTCATGGCGCCTCAGAAACACGTGCGAGTTGAGTGCTGTGGGGAGTTTTTAGAGCTCTGTGGTGAAGATCCATCGACTGTTTTCGACCGGATTGTTACTGGAGATGAAACTTGGGTTCATCACTATGACCCTGAAAGTAAGCAGGAGTCCATGCAGTGGCATAAAAAAGGTGCTGACCCTCCAGAGAAATTCAGAGTCACTCCATCGGCCGGAAAAATCATAGCCACAGTGTTTTGGGACTCGAAGGGAATTTTATTGATCGAGTACACGAAAAAAGGTGAAACCATAAACGCAGCATCTTACGCAACCACTCTGTGTAATTTAAGAGAAGCAATTAAGGAAAAAAGGCAGGGAAAACTGACTGCAGGTGTGTTGCTTCTTCACGACAACGCGCCCCTTCACACGCTGCATGTTTCGAAGGCTGCTGTGTGAGACTGTGGTTTCGAAGAAATAAACCACCCACCCTATAGCCCAGACCTGGCCCCCAGTGACTACTACCTGTTCCTGAATTTAAAAAAAGATCTTCGTGGAAAGCGATTTTCTGACAATGAAGAGCTCAAGGCGGCAATTAACGCACATTTTTTAGACAAGGAGGAAGGGTATTTTTTACAGGGAATTGAAAAGTTAATTATTAGATGTAATAAGTGTATTGAAGTTATGGGGGATTACATTGAAAAATAAAAATTATTTCAGTTTATTATTCCTTTTTCTTAATGCTGATACCGAGACTACATTGAACGCCCCTCGTAACAACCCCTGTGGGCTGTAGATGCCCCACACGTGGGCTAAAGAGCCCTTTCAGCTCCCGAGTGGCATGGAAATGAAATACATAAATAAGTAAGCAAGCTGGGAAATTGCGTCATGTGAATAGCCCCACTGCTTATATCGGGTAGTTTCCCAAAGCTGTTCAGCCGTGTTTGGCACTTGCGCTCATACGGGGAATGTGACCTCTTACCTCTCCAGTTCTCATTTGGCTCTGAGATTCTTGGAATATCCCTTCATTTGTCTGTTGCCGGAGCCTTATTCCATGCAGGCCCACTGCCATACACGCCCCGTTTCCCCACAAAAAACCTGCGCCAGGTGGCAAAATGCAGAATCGTAATTCACATTCCCGAGGCTGTGAGTGCAGAGCTGCAGCCTTCAGTTCCTGGTGGCCATTCAGGTGTCACTGCCCGTTTCAAGTGATCCTGGCAGCGGTGGATCTGATTGGGTGTCACTTGCTGGCTTGAGCGGGGTTCATCCTTCAAGGTGGCCCATCGTTTTTGAAAAGACAGACCAGCAGGCGGCTGTTTGCAGCCCCATGAGCACACTTGCCTTGATCAGCAAGAGGGGGCCGTGGATCAGCTGTCGTGAGAGTCCGGCATCAGACTTTGTCCAGGTGCTGCTTGCAGACGGTGGTGCAGAGCGTGGGCAGACAGGCGCCTCTGCTGGCTGCATTCCGGCAGCAAGTAGAGAAGCCGAAATTCATATTCGTGCTCGTCCGCTTGGGGAAAGCGTGGTCGTGCCACCATCGATCCGTGCCACGGGAGAGGTGAAGCAGCGTGCACGGTTTCTGCAGCCGGATGGTTGTCTTGCTGGAAAATGCTCAGTCGGGCCCCCAGATGCTTGTCAGGGGGCTGGACGCGCCCATGCAATGGCCCTGCTCTGCCAGGCCAGGGGACGAGCCCCGTTGCTTTGTCCAAGGAGTACTTTGCTTCGGCACCAGCCGTTCCGCTGGGTAAGTTTTATGCATTTTCATCCCTTGGTGTAGCTCAACCCCACCATCTGAATACTGATTTATAAGTCTAAGTTTTAAGGAGAAGCCTGTTGATTGCATCTCATAGCAAGGCTGTTGGAGTGCAGTCTGAGGCAGGGAATGCATTTCATAAAACTGATTTTGAATTCTCTCTCAGAAGCTTGAATTGCTACATGTTCACAACCCAGCAATATTCGTTTACCCAGTACGCTCATCACGGTTGCCTGCGGGCTGTTTAACGCACAGTAGTTAGGCCCACGCAGCAGTAAACAGGCAGATCATGCGTTCCTTCCTCTTTCCAAAACAGGATTGGAACACCCATTCCTGGGTTATGACATCCGAAGCCAACCCTTTGTGTTGTTTAGGGTTTAAACAATCTGGAGTTAAACAACTCCAAAAACAAAACTGAAAAGGGGAAGCATGCGGTAGGCTGAGATGAGCACTTTGGCTTGCTCCTTGCGTTCACAGTGCAGGGCTTGCTCACCAGGGGTTTGATGGTGCAAACCCAGACCGGCTTTCTGAGACCCGCTTTTCAGCTCGCTGGATGGCATAGAGGGGCTTCTCAGAGTAGCCAGCTTTGTAACAGCACCTCTTCCAGTAGTTTCTGGTTAGGTCACGTTCCACAAACCATCTGTGTCTGGGGGAATTCTTTCAAGGGCTGCTCCATGGTTTGAGCATTATTTCCTCCCTCCCTCCCTCCCTCCCTCCCTCCGCGCGCGCGTGTGTGTGTGTGTGTGTGTGTGTGTGTGTGTGTGTGTGTGTGTGTTTGGCAGTACTAGCCAAATTAGTGTGGCTGCTACTGTCTGTCAGTGCCACAGCCCAGCCTCTGCAATGGAGAGAGAAGTACCGTTCTCTTCTCCTCCTCCCACCCCTTCCCTGGAGGGGCTCTGTGGCTCCCCATCTTTTTGGAGCCGTGTGTGCATGGAACTGGCTTTCTCGGGAGCAGAGCCTTTGCAACGCGAGGAGCGCTGTCAGAGGGCAGTTCTGAAGGATCAGCGCCCTCCTCACGGCGGCAGCAGCGAAGTGGGCCGGGTGTCTCTGCGTGACGGCTTCCGTGAGAGTGCCGTGGCCGTTTCTGGTTCGGGCTCCACACCCCCCCACCGCTGTCGGACAGCTCCAGGGGGTTTCCTAAGGCCAGCTGGCCCTCGGCACAAGACGTGTTCCCTCACTTGTTTTCAGTTGCTCTTTGTGACTGTACAGCTGTGGGGGGGGGGAGCCAGGATAATAACCAAACTGAAGCTTCCAGCAGGGCAAAGATTTAAAATACAAAAGCCGATTTAAAATAAAAAAACATAGAATGCCGGGGGAGGCCTTCTGGCTGGTGCCAAAAGCAGCGCAGCAAGGCAGCCGGGCCAGCAGCTCCGAGAAGCAGCTCCAGCGGCCAGGACGCCACTGCCGCGAAGGCCTGCCTCTTTGCAGCCCCTTCCTCACCTGGTTTGGCGGGGGCTCCTGGGGGAGGCTCACTGAGGTTGATGTGGTTTGCAGGGATCAGCCGGGATTTGAATTCTTGGAATATGCAGTCTTGGGTGTGCTCAAACAGGAACAAACCTACTTCTCTGTAGGCCTTTTATCACTCCCAGCGTGGCATCAGGCCTGCGTGCCTGCAGGCGTTCTCAATTGCAGAAGCAAAAAGGCTTTCTCAGTGCATGGTTGGTTAACCATGGGTTGTTTGATGGTGCAGCCTGGGATAGTGTTGAGACACCTTGCCCTAAATTAAATGGCAGCAATGAGAAGAAGCGTCAAATGAACAGGAGTGGACTTTTGGGTCAAAACTCTGAGCTCAGTCCGATCGGGGTGCTCAGAGCGAATTTCAGACTCGGGATTCTTCCTGTCTTTTGCAACAGGCCGGTGCACTCAGGGCTCTGGTTAAAAAAAAGGTAGCTCCTGCAAGCTTGAAATCTGCCCACTCCTGCTGCGTTGCGTCTCTCTGCATCAAATAGATCCACTAATTAAAATGTTGTTTTAATAGATGTGGCCAGCTCAGAACATGAAGAGCCAGAGTCAAAACAGACAAGAGTGGAGTCTTCTGAGAAATCACTGTCCCCAAGCCACCTGAAAGGTATGATCGGGGGGGCGGGGTCCCTGCGGCATTTGCATCTTTATTTTGGGGCTTTCTGAAAGCGTTTCGTCACCTGCTTCCCGTTTTAACTGTTAAATGAGCCAAGAAAGTTGCTTGATAGCTTTGTCCTTTCATTTGGAATCTAGGATGCTTTGAAAGGAGTGTCGTCTTTTAAACAGCTGAGGGCGCAATCCCAGAGAAAGAATGCGATCCGACGACTCCCACCGTTCCCTGGCACGCTTGGTAGTCGCAAGCCCGCTGCAGGAGTGGGGTGGGGGTTCCTCTCACATACTCCGAGCTCTGCACGACCAGTGCCAGAACGGTGCACATGCACAGCAGGGGGGCGCACCTGCATAATGCTCATTCCATTCTGTGTCGCGGTTTCCAAAGCGTCTGTCATGGCAGCGGGAGGAGAATGAGCTGCGTGGGAAAGGAGGCAGGAACCGCGGAGGAGGTCCCCGTGCAGAATGGGAGCCCTGCCTGATGGGCTTCTGCGGGCGCGCATGTGTGCACATGTGCAGGCCTTGGCTGCGCATCTCCTCGAATGTCCTGCGTGCCCACACATGTCTTAGTGGGGGGGCTGTGTGGGGGGGGCAGCCCACCGCGTTTCACCTCAGCTAAGCCTCAGCTCCCCCAGATCTGGGGGCTTTCCTCTGCTTTTGAGGACCACCCACGGTTATTGCGTGCGTGCGTGCGCGTGCACGCACACCCCAGCCACACTCACTTCAGGCGTGTTGCGTGCCTGGCACCAGCACGGCACCCGGAGAAGCGAAGGACGCGCAATGAGCGCCTGCTGCTCCGGGCAGGCAACAGCCCCGCCTCTTTGCCAGGCGCGGGAGACAGAGTGGCGCACCGGCCGAGGTTCGGGTCAGGCACGCGGTTCGCCGTGCGGGCGTGCACCCCCCCCCCGTGGGCTCGCGTCCTGCCCTCCTTCCGTGGGGGAGCGCCCGCTGGCGCGGCGGCAGATCCTGGCCGGTGCGCAGGGCGCGGGGGAGGCCGGCGGCTGGCGCAAGGCCGCGATCTGGCCGCAGGCGGAAGGAGCGAGAGGGAGCGCCCGGAGCCGCATTCCCAGCCGCTTCGCTGCCGCAGGGACAGGGCGGGAGCTCTTCGTGCAGGGGTGGGTGCGCTACTGGAACTCCCCTCGCAGGATGTAGCGATCGCCACCCTTTCGGATGGCCCGAATTGGGCAGCTGCACAGAGCAGGGGGCTTCCAGCGGCTACCAGCCCGAGGTAAGGTTGCTGCCGTTGTGCTTTAGTTGTGGTTTTCCTCAGGCAGCGGCTGCTGGGCTGGACGGGTCTGTCGGCCCACTCCTGCATGGCCCTTTTGCTCTTTTCCTTCCCCTCACCCTTCTCCTTTTTCAGTAAAGGAGGGGTTTGGGGGGAACCTCAGTCCGCATTAGGTTTTGTACGGTGCAGAAATATGGCCTGGTTGAGGTTGCAAAAAAAAAGCTCCGCTTTCAGAGCTGTTGCCTCAGAATCCTTGTAATGCAAAGAAATAAAGCGCAGTTGCAAGGAGAGCAGCTCGCTCATTGATCCGCTTGAAGTTTCGCTTCTTGCCATCTCCAGCCAAAACCGAAAGACGAACTGCATTTGCCGCTCGGGTGTTGAAAGTGCGCACGTGCATTCACTGGTCCCTGTTCTTTGCTTTCAAGATTCAGACTTCCTTGTCCCTACGGTTGGCTTTTTCTGCCAGATCTGCTCCTGCTTCTGCGTGGATGAAGCCTCCATGAAGACCCACTGCCAGTCGCAGCTCCACCAGCAAAATAGGGAGGTACTGCCTCTTCCTAGTCCTCTGGAACGCCAAGCACGGGCACCGTCGCTTCTGGAACAGCATTACTGGTGCTGCGCTTTGCTTTCAGAACAATGGCAAAGTGCTTTCCAGGGCCCGGTGCTCGCATATGACCTGAAGTTCTCCGCGCAGGAAGGAAATGGCTCCCTTGCCGTGGGTGGAAGTTGTTGATATGACTTTTTTGTCTTTTCCCCCGGATTGTTGTGCCAAGCGCCTTAGGCGGCCCATGGAAATCATTGTGTTTTCTGCCATTAATCGGCTTGTTTGATTTCCTCTGTCAGCAGGGGTTAGACTGAATGCATTTCTGATTTTCCTTCTAACTTAGTTCTGTGAGATTTTAGGGCAGCCCAGGGCAGTTGCCAGAGTTGTTCAAATACGATTCTGTCTTCATGTCTCACTCCATAATGCAAAAAAAAAAAAAAAAAAAAAAACCCTGCTGTGTTTCTGACCCAGGAAGGGAGAGCAAAGTTAACCTTCTTTCTATGGCAGACAGACAGGAAAGTCTCCTTGGTCATTACCTCCACATGCATCTCAGTGCGTTGCAACTTATCCCTGCAGAAGAATAGCTGAATAGAAGTGCCGTGACGAACTTCTGCTCGTCTTTGCTCGGTCCCGGGGGTTTTAAGCGCCAGAGGTGTGGCACATGTGCTGCCCAGCTCCCAGTGCCCACACTCCCGGTCAGGTGTCCCTGGGTGCTGGCCAGTCCCTGCCGTGAACGAATGCTCTCAAAGCCAAGGGTCATGGCCCTGCAGCAGCAGCAGAAGCTCCGGGTAGAATAGGCGCTGGGGCAACCTCCCCCGCCCCCCCCCTCCAAAAAGTGATACTTTTCTGTTTGTCACTGTTACTGCAAAAGTTTTTTTGTGTTTTTCTGCAGAAATTCATGAAGAGTGCAGCGGAGGAAAAGAAAAAGGGGAATTCTGAAGGACTGAGTTCCACGTGATGGGGAGATGGCCGAGCGCCTCTGCCCGTTCCATTCAGGGTCCAGCCAGTTCCATGTATTGAGTTCGTGCTTTCATTTTGTTCCTTTGCAAGCGTTCACGTTGTACACATGTTCATTATAGATGACGACCGATTATAAATTGTGTGATGGTTTTGACTGCTCTTCACGATTAACTTTGAAGCGTTTAAATAAATGTTCTTACTGTACAGTCACCACAGCTCTGCAGGATGCTGTTTACTGGCTCAGCTCTGGCGCTTCTGCTTTGCAGAAAAGCCAGACTTGGTGCTGCTCCCTCATACGCCCGAGAGAGTAATCCTGGCTCCTGTGTGGGCTGGCCAGCCATCTCCCCTGCCCCCAGCAGCCTGCAGGACTCCGCTCTTTCGGTCCTCTTGCCAGGTAGCCTCCCTGGACCCCCGAAAACCATTTCTCCCCATCCTCCGAACTGCCCCAGCCTCGCCGCCAGCGCACGTGCTTTTCATGCTGCGCGGGACCTGGGTGAGCGGGGAGAGGCAGTGCTGCTGGCTTGGAGCCATCAGGCCCTGCCTGCCCCTGCAGCCGCACCCGGAGGACAGCCCCGCGGATGGAGGAGGCGATCTCCGCCGACCAGGCCTTAGCAACAAAAGCAACTCCCGCGGCAAAGGCAGGGCACCTGCCGGGCACCTGCTGGGGCGGGACGGGAAGGGACCCTGCGGGTTTGTGCATCAGCCTCAGGACGGTGTGCCTGGCATGTGGAAGCCGGGAGTCCGCCTGGAGGACAGAGGGCCTCTGGAGGGGTCCTGGGTGCTGCGGTTGGTCAGCCCCACCCCTGCAGAATAGACGCCATTTGTGCAGGGAGCATCGGGTGCTGTACGGTGGGTAAGCAGGAGGCGGCAGCTGAGCAGGGAGGGAGGGCCCGGTGCCTCCTGAGCACTCTGGCGGGGATTGTGGCTCAGCCTCACCGCCGCCGCCGCTGCTGCCGCCCCCCAGGAAGGAGGGGGAGAGCGCCGTGGCCGTGAGGATGCCGACCCTTCCCTGGCCAGGGTGGCCAATCACACGGTGCAGCAGCTCTTCCTTCTCCGCGCAAGTGGGCCGTGGCCTCACGAAGCAAAAGTGTGCACAGCCGGGCGCTTCCCTGTGCCGAGCGTGTCTGTCCGTCCATGTGGTGCAGCTCCCAGGGAGCTTTGTGGAGGGGGGAGGACCGGCCCCGGGGTCCCCAGCCGTCGCCGACCCCTGCTTCACACGCTGGTGCTGTTGGGTGCGGCGTTCTGTGCCTGGGTGTAGCTGCGAGCCCGGTGCTGTGGAGGAAGGGAGTTGCCGTTTAATTTTCCCTCTCCTCCCATGGGCGTGGGGTGCCGGGGAGAGCCCCGCTTCGCCCCTGGAGCTGGCACAGCACTGCACCTCCACAGGGGTGTGGCCTGCGGGCACGTGGGGTGGCGCAAGCCCCGTTTTCAGCAGCGCCAGGGAGAGCCCCTGGCCCCCACTTGGGCGAGTTTGCGTGCATCTTTGTCATGCCTGGTGCGCTGTTCGTGTCACGGAGTGTCCATCGTGTTCCGGGGTGGCCAGAGTTGCTCAACCGAAGAGCCCCAGTAAAGAGACAGTAAATGTCAGGTATTTGAGAGTCGCAAGACATGAACAAATACTTCTGTATTATGACATTGTGAAAGCATGTTCCTACTTGTGGGTGCTTTTGAAATGTGCATGATAAAGACAGACACACCTGGAACTGTGGGGTGCTCTTCCAAAGGAATGGACCCTTAGGAACAGGAACTATTCATAACAAAGGCCACGTTAATAAAAAATCACAGGGTGTTGTGTTTTCAGTTCTGGCGGTTACAGGTTAGTGAGAAGTGCTGAGAATCCTTTGTTGGAATTTGAACTGGAAGACCCTGTCCTATCGGGGACCTTTGAGGGAGCTGCAGAAGGACTGGCAGCAGTGGGACAGCCCTCTTCACATGAATGACAGGCTCTCCTTGCAGTGGCAACTGGTCCCTACTCTCCCCACACTGAGGGAGGGGGTCAAGTTGGCTTTTAAAGTCTGCAGGAACATCATGGGGTGAGCTCTTGTGAGGCTGCCGGTCCAGCTTGCTCTCTTCCTGAGCCTCAGGAAGGCAGTGGGTCAGGCTGGTAGCCTTGGGAGAGCTTGCCGCAATCGTGCCCGTGCCATTGCTAGGATCCCTACGGGGGGAGTGGGGAGGTCTGAGCCATCTGCGGGCCGCAAAAGGAACTCCCAAGAGCCACCTGCGGCCACCCCGCGACATCCCCTTAGCCAATGAAGCTCAGCTGCCGGGAAACCCCACATCGGTTCAGTCCTGGCAGGGTACTCTGAAAAGCAGGACCCAACCCCATAATGTCTTGCATATTTACAAACATTTTTATCAAAAAAAAAATCTTTTTCTTGCAAGACCACCAAATCTGTAATTCTGGAAATAGCTGCATATTTATGATGGGGTTCTTCGTGGTTTTGGTGGTTCCAGATATGATCTTCGAGTTATTTTCTCTGCCTCTCAGATAGTGCTGTGTTTTGTAGCCATACAATATCTGAATTTATAATGGCAATACCTTTCCCAGGATGTTACAGGTTGTGATGTTGTTAGTCGCAAAGTCGTGTCCAATCCATCGCGACCCCATGGACAACATTCCTCCAGGCCTTCCTGTCCTCCACCATCCACCAGAGTCCACCTAAGCTCACTCCAACTGCTTCAGTGACTCCATCCAGCCACCTCATCCTCTGCCGTCCCCTCCTCCTTTTGCCATCTATTGTTCCCAGCATCAGGGTCTTCTCCAGGGAGTCCTTCCTTCTCATTCGATGGCCAAAATATTTGAGTTCCATCTTCAGTATCTGGCCTTCTGAAGAGCAGTCAGGGTTGATCTCCTCCAGGACTGACCGGTTTGATTGCCTTGCGGTCCAAGGGACTCGCAGAGTCTCCGCCAGCACCACAACTCAAAGGCCTCAATCCTTCGGCGCTCAGCCTTCCTTATGGTCCAGCTTTCACAGCCATGCATTGCAACTGGGAAAACCACAGCCTTGACTGTACGCACTTTTGTTGGCAGGGTGATGTCTCTGCTTTTTAGTATGCTGTCTAGATTTGCCATAGCTTTCCTCCCCAGGAGCAAGCCCCTCTTAATTTCTTGGCTGCAGAAATTAAGATCTTGATCTTGAAGCCCAGGAAAATAAAATCTGTCACTGCCTCCATTTCTTCCCCATCTATTTGCCAGGAAGTGAGAGGACCGGATGCCATGATCTTAGTTTTCTTAATGTTGAGTTTCAAGCCAACTTTTGCGCTCTCCTCCTTCATCCGCATCAAGAGGCTCTTTAGTTCCTCTTCACTTTCTGCCATGAGAGTGGTATCATCTGCATATCTGAGGTTGTTGATATTTCTCCCGCAATCTTAATTCCAACTGGTGATTCATCTAGCCCCGCCTTTCTCATGATGTGCTCTGCATATAAGTGAAATAGACAGGGCGAGAGTATACAGCCTTGCCGAACTCCTTTCTCAATTTTGAACCAATCAGTAGTTCCGTGTCCAGTTCTCACTGTTGCTTCTTGACCCGCATACAGGTTTCTCAAGAGACAAATAAGATGGTCTGGTACTCCCATCTCTTTAAGAACTTGCCACAATTTGTTGTGATCCACACAATCAAAGGCTTTAGCATAGTCAATGAAGCAGAAGTAGATGGTTTTCTGGAACTCCCTAGCTTTCTCCATGATCCAGCATATGTTGGCAATTTGGTCTCTAGTTCCTCTGCCTCTTCGAAACCCTGCCTGTACTTCTGGTAGTTCTCGGTCCACATACTGCGGGAGCCTAGCTTGTAGGATTTTGAGCATAACTTTGCTAGCATGTGAAATGAGTGCAATGGTGCGGTAGTTTGAACATTCTTTGGCATTGCCCTTCTTTGGGATTGGAATGTAAACTGACCTTTTCCAATCCTGTGGCCACTGTTGAGTTTTCCAAGTTTGCTGGCATATTGAGTGTAGCACTTTTACTGCATCGTCTTTTAGGATTTTGATAGCTCAGCTGGAATACTGTCGCCTCCACTAGCTTTGTTGTTGCTCAGACTTCCTAAGGCCCATTTGACTTCACATTCCAGGATGTCTGGCTCGAGGTCAGCGACCACCCCATCGTGGTTATCAGGGACGTTAAGCTCCTTCTTGTATAGTTCTTCTGTGTAATCTTGCCACCTCTTCTTAATCTCTTCTGCCTCTGTTAGGTCCCTGCCATTTTGGTCCTTTATCATGCCCATCTTTGCATGAAATGCTCCCTTCATATCCAATTTTCTTGAAGAGAACTCTGGTCCTCCCTATTCTATTGTTTTCTTCTAGTTCTTTGCACTGTTCATTTAAGAAGGCATTCTTATCTCTTCTAGCTATTCTCTGGAATTCTGCATTCAATTGGGTGTATCTTTTCTCCCTTGCCTTACGTAGCCGCTTCTAAACCCAGCAAATAATGCATTTAAGTCCTTCTCAGCATTGCTCAAATGCCTTGGTTGATCCGTTTCTAATTTTTAGAAATATTCCGTTCCATCCTTAGCGGCACAATGTGGGTAACTGCTCAAAGTGTGTAATTCCCAGGAGACATTGTCACCTCATTCGGCCCCCTCCCAAATCAACTATCTGCCCATCTGTACCCTTTTATGCCCACCAGGGCTGCCTGGCCTTGGCCCCTTCCACTTCTCCAGCCCTCTAGGGATGAGCGGCCCCAACCCACATTTCTTGCACGCTTGCGGGATGCTGAGGCGTTGGACTGGAGCATACAGCGGTGCTCACCAAAGACTCCGTTTTGGATCCACACTGGATCAAGATCACCCACTTCAGTCAATGACCCTATTGTATTCATCTTGTTTGCGTATTATCTCAGCTTGCAAGTCCCGCGGGGCAGCATTCTTAGAAGGAAGCAGCCACCATAAAATTTCCAGAAGATTGCATGGAAAATTACACCCAGTCTTTCTGAGATCTACAAGGGCAGAGAAGGCCAGGCTTCTGCAGCAGTCGGGTGCCCTTCATTCCTCAGATCCAGGCTTGTACCCATTTCTGGGACAGGATGATCTTCATGGCTCCTGCGATCCCACCGCTATGGCGCTGAGCAGTGGGTCGCGGGTGGAGGCAGCTCCGGGAAGCTGAAGCCGAAGCCTCAGGTCTGCTTGAAACGATTGGGCACGTCAGCCATCGGGGCTGAGCCCTGTGTGATCGGCAGCATCCTGCGGAGCTAATGCCAGGCAGTGCAATCCAGGCGCAGGTGCCGGACAGCTGCCTCAAAGTCCCCCCCCCCCCACTCCTGTAAGGACAAGTGCCCCTGGAGCCTGGCGCAGAAGCTGCACTGGCCCGAACGAGCCATCTGGCCCAGCATCCTGGTTGTGGCCCAGCTGAGCGAGGGCACTGCAGCGACGGGAAGGGGCAAGAGGCCTGGCATGCGCTCCGTGGCCTCTGGCCGACCACGCTGGCTGCATCTTAATCTTTAAAGTACTTCATAGTTATGGAGGGGGGCAGCCACCTGGGCAGGTGTGTGGTTACAGGTGCTCGCTGTACCCTGGATTCCTTTTTCTTGAAAAGCACAGTCTTTCCTACAGCGAAATGCTGCTGCATCTCAGATGCGTTCAGCGGATATAAGCTCTGCCGTGGTGGCGCTGCTGTTTGAGCCACACAAAACGGGACATGCTCAGCGTTTCCCTTCAGTGCCTGTGCGAGCGCAAGCCTGCACTGGCCGGTGTTGCTCTGCTCTCACTCGCCAGGAGCAGAGAAGCGGCTGCCAAGTGCTGAATGCGTTAAAGCCCCGGACAGGGACGGCGGGGCCTCCGGCGTCCGTGCTCTGCAAGGCGCTCCACATGGGCTGCTGTGGAGGCTGCAGCTTGCGCAGAAGGCGGTGGCAGCCAGGTGCTGGCTTTCACCTGCCAGGCTTCAAAAGGTGGGGGACCGCAGGGCATGCCTGTAGGAGTGAGCGCCTCTCCTGGCTTCCGTCTGTCTGGGAGCTTTCTCCGAGGGCCAGCTGGGGCGAAGCTCAGCTGGAGGCAAAGGGACCAGGTCCCTCCCCTCCCCTCCCCAGGATGGCCCTTGCCTGTGGGACCACTCCCCCCCCCCCCCCCTTGCCTGCTGCCACTTCCCCCGTTCCTGCAGAGCCAGGCCAAGGCTGACCTTGAAGCGAAGGGGTTTCGTGTCTCCAAATGGCAGGGGGGGGGGGGTGCTTGAGCCAGCGATTGCTAGCAGGTCTGGAAATAGGAATCTGCTTTAGCTCTTTACATCACCTTTTAAAATTTCTGTAGTGAAATGGTATGAACTTTTAGTTCTGTCTGTATTTTATACTGTATTTGATTGCATTTTATGAATTGCTATAAATAATCCAGACATCCTGAGCTATTGCTGGCACAGAAATGAATAAAAATAGATAATAAAATAAAATAGAAAGCAGGGGAGGGAAGTAGTCCGTGCTTTTGACTGAATTAATACAGCTCTTCCCCCTGCCAAGACAAGTCAGGCCAGGGTCTAGGTTTTCCTGGCTGTAACAGTCTTGGCCATGGTGCACCAGATTCCTCTGAGATGTGCATGCGCACTCACACGCACACACACGCCAGCCCTGGCAACAACAGTCCTGCCACAAAACAGCAACAAAGCCCAGCATTACCCAGACTGGCAGTGGAAATCCCCGGGGAGCAACAGCAGTGAGCAGGGACGCTGCATGCATGCGAGGTGTTAGCAGGAAACGGAAGGAAAATTACGGCCCTTCTCAGAGCCAGCTTCACCTGTTGATGGTGCAGCCACACCTGGACAAGGGCCCAGCGGTGACTGTCCATTTCCAAAAGGTGCAGAAAACTGGGGAAAGGTGCAAAGAAGAGCAGAAAGCGCTTTGTGGGCTGGAGCAGCTCCCCCACCCCCGGCCCCCGAAACGCATTCGCGGTGCTTTCAGCAAATAAACAGGCACGTTCCCAGTTTATAGAAGGCTTTATAAAGGGAGGGTGACTGCACACTGTGGGGGAGTGCGGGGGGAGGGCATTTTCTGCCCACAGGCGGCAGAGGAGTCCCCCGTGGCTTCCACTCCTCTTGGATCGCTCAGGCCAGCCCTGCCTCCCAACATACTGCCCGGAAGGGCTCTGAGGAATAAAAATACCCGCTGGCCTGCTTTAAAAAGAGGAAAGTCGCACCTGTGGTGTGGGATCGGATATGTGGCACCTGCTGGTACATCTCAGGCACTGGGAAGACGCTGCTCTGCTCTTTCCAAAAGGCGGTGGGGAAACGGAGCCGCGAGCCCTACGCGTTGGCAGGGGGTGGAATATTTGGTCTTTGGGCCTTTTAAACACAACATTGTAAAGCGTTTTATTTCATCCTGCTTCCCTTTTGATGTGTGTTTGCATGAATCAAAATAGTCTTTCATCTCAGGCATCTCCTCGATTGCACGTGCCACCGGGAATCTACAGGCAGGTTCCACTGCCCGAGATAAAAGGGAAATCAGGTTTTCCAAACTGTCCGCACCCCAGTATCCCCACTTCCCAGTAAGTCCAAACGAAGGGGCCAGGCCTCAGCGCCCACTCCTGGCCCCCTGCTCAGGGCTGCGCAGGTTCCGGTTCCGGGCAAGGCGGACCGGGTCACCAGATCGTGCGCCTCCAGGGCGCGGCGCGGCTGCGGGACGGCACTCCGCGCACTAAGGGCTCGGTCCCTCCGCTCCAGCCAGCAGAGCCAGCGACCTGCGCGGCCCGCCCTGGCGTGGAAGCCCTGGCAAGATCCACGGGACCCTACGCTTGAGCTCACGCGGGGATTCCGCCCAGCTCGCGGGCCGGCCGGCTTCGAAAGGGCGCTGCGACTGGCCTCGCCGCCGGCCCCTCCGGACCGGAGAACTGCCCTCCCCCAGGGCAGCGGCGAACGGGGCGCTCCCGGCTGCCCCGGATCCTCCCCTCGCCCTTCCCGCTGCGCTGCGCTGCGCGCGAGCCTCCGCGGAGGCGTCTCCGTCTCCCCGAATGGGAGGAGGGCCCCGCACGCGCGAGGCAGGCGCGCCGCTCTCACCGGCTGGGCAGCGGGCGCAGCTCCCGGGGAGCCCGCGGAGGGTCGGCGGGCCCGCGGGAGGGCGGATCCGGGCCCGCGCTCCTCGCCCCGACTCGGGATCATTTCGCTCGACATCATGGCGATTCCTTGCTAAACGCAGGAGCGCCGCCGGTGCCGCGCGCATTCTGTGCCACTGGATCCGCGCGCAAATTTTCCATCTGCAAGTGACGGAGGTTGCTTGCTGCGCGCATCCAACTTGCTGTCTGGATCTGAAAGGAAATGCGCCTGCCCACGCCCCTGGGCCTCCCTCCTGGGAGGGCCCGAGGGGTGCTCCTGCCTGATGTGGGGGGGGAACTTCCTGAAATTCGTTTGTCTTGGGGTGCAGGTCTGTCTGGAGAGGTCCCCCCCCCCGCCCTGCAGCTGCTCAGGAGAGCCCCGCCTCTTGAAGATTTCGGGGAAGGGTTCAGGTGCCTGCGGGTGGGCGGGGGGATGGCAATGGGAAACGTTGCTTCAGCGACCTTCCTCGCTTAAAGTGTGTCAGGCCCAAAGCCGGCACGTATAAGTAATCCCAGGTGCCTCTGGACGCGGGCCACGCATCTGCGCGCATCTGTCTCTCCTCGCTGTGTGGCTTGCGCTCAGGAAGACGCCTGACGCGGCGGGGAGCGTGGCCTGCGGCAGCCCCCCGGCCCGCGCCCCGCAGCCCCGGCCCGCGCTGCCCGGTAAATCCTGCGCGGGAAGCGGGCAGCTGGCCCGCCCAGCGCGCCCCCGCCAGCCTCGCCCCGTCCTCCCCGCAGCGCGGGCAGCCGCCTGGGAGCCTCGGCGCCCGCCCCCTTGCAGCACGACCCCCCGGCCGGGCGGGCAGGCGGGAGCAACGCCCCCGCGCCGCCCCCGGCCGGCCGCACGGCCGCCCGGCTCCCTTTAAGGGCGCGCGCCCGCCGCCCGCGCCCTCCTGCAGCAGCTGCTCGGCGGCCCGCGGCGGAGGGCCACGTCCCGGCCCGGGCACGCCGCCATGCTGAGGGTCTTCGTCCTCCACGCGCAGAACGTGCAGACCCCGGACGCGGACGTCAGCGACGCCTACTGCTCGGCCGTGTTCGCGGGTAAGCGCGGGCCGGGGGGCCGGGCGGCGCGGGCCGGGATCGCCCGGGGCCGCATCCTGCGGGGGCGCGGCGGCGACCGTTCCTTCGTGTCGGGGAGCCGGGGTGCGGCTTGCACGGGGGGGGCAGCCTTGTTCGCAGGGGGCTGCACAGGGGGGGGGGGGGGTTCCGTTTCGGAGGCTGTAACTTCCCCGACGGGAGGCCTTCGGGCCCGTGGGGGAGGGGGCGCGGAGAAGAGCCCCCCGGTCCCCCACTGGGCCACTGACATGCTTGGCTCAAGATGGGTCGTGCCCAGGCTTACTGAAACGCCCCCCCCCCCGCGCGCTTTTCGTGGGTGTTGCGCAAAGCACGTGTGTTCTTGGGCGCCCGGCTAGTTCTCCCCGCGGCGGTGCACCTGTCGGGACTGCATCACTCGTGGCTGCCTCTGGGGCTCGCGGGTGGGCCGCTTCTCGAGAAAACGACCCTCCTCCTCGGAGCTTGCCTGGAGCAGCACTAGGTCACCCCGAGAAAAGCCGGCCACGCAAGGCGGCACCGGCCCGTGGCGCCCCCGCCCGCCTTTGGGCCGTGGATCCGTTGGCACACCCCGCGCGGAGAGGCCTGAGTCACGGCCGGGAGGGGCCGGCGGCCGTGGGGGCCTCGGCTCGGCTCCCGTGCGGAGAAGGGACACGCCCGGCGCCTGGTGGCTGCGCGCCTCTCCCCGGAGCGCCCGCCTTCCGGCCCCCGTGCCGCGCGGTTCGCCGAGGGTCCCCCCAGGCCCTGCCGGAGCACCGGGGGGCGGGGCGGGGGGGGCCTCTGGGCCGAGCAGGGCCGCAGCCGCGTCCAGCGGGGCCTTATAAAGCGCCGCGCGGGCCGGTCCCGGGCGGGGGCGGGCCGCCGTGCTGGCAGCCGCCGAGGAGCGCGCGCGCGGCCGCGGGAGGGTCCCGTCCTGTTCCGCGCGTCCTGCACGGAGCTCGGGGAGTCGCGGAGAGGCGTCTTTGGCCCGGGGCCCGGGCTGGCACGGTGGCGCCTGAGGCCGGCCGAGTCAGCAGCGGCGGCGGCGGCTCCGGAGCGGATGGCTGCAGGCATCGGCCCGCCGCCCTGCGTAACCCTTGCGTGCCCCCCGAGCAGCAAGCGGGTGGGGGAAAGGCAGCGGCGTCTGCAGCGCAGCCAAGAAGTGCTGAGCATCCTGTCTGATGGCGGGTGGGAGCGGGAGAGCGCTTCATCCGAAGGCGGTGGGGTGGGAGGGCAGAGAGAAAAGCCTTCTGCACATGCCCTGAGTCCAGGCTCCCCTTAGTTGTCCAAGTTCCGTCCTGAAATACGTGCACAGGCAGCTTGCTGGCACCCCGGTCGAGCCCTCCAGGTGGCTGGAATGGAAAGGCTTTCAACGTGCTAGAATATAAAGCTGCTTAAAACTCATTCCAAACAACAGGCTATCAAATGGCGGCGGACAAACCTCGTCATCGCAGTGGGGGGGCGAGCGTGGGAGCGCCCCTCGTCTGCCGGCCACACAATCAGGCGGCAGGGGCTGCCAGGGCTCAGCGACTGAGGCAGCTGGGAGAGGCTGTTTATAGCCCTCCCGTCGCCAGCCTGCGCCTTGGCTGCCCGTCTCAGCACCTGTCGGGGTGGGTCGGGGTGGGGGTGCCTGCTGGCCTCCCCCCAGCCGGTGCCCTGCAGCGGTGTTGGATTTCGCCTTGCGGCATAGCCGTGCCGCGGTGCCAGCAGCGTGGGGGGCAGCTGCCCCACTGCTTGGCAGGTATGGGGAAGGCTGGTTTACGCCGTTCACAGAACTGGTGTGCCGGGCCAGGGAAGGCGCACCGAATGCGCGCTCGGCCCTGCTGTGCTGGCCCGGGGGCTGCGCATCCTGCCCCGCCATCGCATGGCCGAGGATCGGAGGCCTGGGTGCGATTGGCACCGGGCCTTCGCAGGAGCCAGTGGAAGGGGGGCAAATAGCCCCCCACCACATTCCCTGGGGAGGGAGGCATCCTGTGACTTCCGGGTGAACCAGATCGCGGGCAGCCTACACACTCCGCACTCCTCTGGATGGGCAGTGGCGTTCTCTAGGGGTGATGGCAAAATGCAGACTTTCCGTGCAAACATGCAGGTGTTTGGAGAAATGCTTGGGAAAACGCATCACAAATCTTCAGGCAAACTTCAAAATGCCTCAGAGTTTAGGGCAAACCAAATGTCAGACTGGAAAAATTCTCCAAGTTTGCAATGCAAGATAGGAAGAGTGAGAAACAGAGAAAACCTGACACTGGAAACCCCACTCCTTCACAGAAGCACCGCTAGATGCATGTGCGGGCCCCTTGCATCCCTTCCCCACTTCCGAGAGGGTCTGACCCCCGGTGCCAGGGCCTCCAAGGGAGCCCAGGCAGAGGCCCTGCTCGGGGCCGGACGTGCATGCGCATGACAGCTGGCGGCCCCGTTCTGCCTCCGCTGCGCCACCGGGCAGGGAGGCTGTCGGAAGAGGATGCAGCAGCGGTTTCCAGGGGCAGAGGGTGCCCCCCAAAATGGGGCTGGGAGGAGCCGGTGTTTGCATCCGGCCGGAGGGACGCAGGCAGAAGCAGGGCAGACGAGTGTCCGATGGGACCTGCGTTCGCGGCTGTCGGGAGGAGCCTGCTGCGGGCGGCCCTTGGCGTGTGGCTGCAGCCTCGGGGCAGAAGGGCCACTTGGCCTGCATGGAGAGGCTCGCTCCGGACCCACCCCACAAACGGGTTTGGCGCCCAGGGAGCTCCTAAAATTCGGGCGATGACCCTGGGGTCATGTGCCAGCCTGCTGACATGGGGCAGGTGCTGGGGGGGTGGGAGAAGTGGGTGAGCCCCCCCCCCAGCAAGGGAAGCACAGTGCTGCAGGTGGGAAGCTGCCCCTGAGAGGGAGAGGCGGGGGCCCCCACAGCTGCCCCGGGCCCCTTGTTCACGTCCCGGGGGTCTTCGTAGCAGCCCTTAAGCAGCACAGCTGCCTCCTGCCTCCTCTCCTCTTGCAAGGAACTCCAGGCAGCTCCCCTGAGCCCCTTCTTGGTTTTGTCCTCACGACAACCCTGCGAGGTAGCCCGAAACCGCCCAGCCGGCTCCGTGGCTGAGCAGGGACCAGGCCCCGGCTCTCCTGTGGCCCCATCCTGGCTCTTGCGCACTGCACCGCAGCGCCTCCCCACTCCACTGATGGCCGGGGTCCCAGGCCTCGGGGAGCGCCCTGGGGGGCGAGGCCAAGCGCGTCTGCCCTCCTGCCCTGCCCCCCGCAGAGCGGAAGGCGGCAGATGAAGGTCCTCAGCCCAACGCGGGGGCCCAGAGGCCAGGGGGCTGCAGCGCGGCTGGGGCCGCGGCGGGTGGGGTGCAGTGCCGTGCCAAGCCCCGCTCCGCAACCGGCCCACGCTGCGCAAGTGGGCGCGTCGCTGCGCGACCGGCTCTGCCCCGGCTAGGGCGGGGAGGGGCCCGCGGTCGAGCCCCCGCTCGAGTGCCCCTCAGCCCTCGTGCCGCCCTCGGGAGGCCGCCCGGCCCCGGCCAGCCCCTGCGGGCACACCCTCGCCTACCCCGGCGCTGGAAGCGAGCGAGGGCCCGCTGGCGTGCAGCTTGGGCTCTGGCCCCGGGACCGACACGTGGGTGGGGCTCGGAGGAGGCCGGGAGCGGCTTCCGGGGCCTTGGAGCCTTGCCCAGAGAAGCCCCTGGGGGAGGGGAGGGAGAGGAGGGGAGGAATGGCAGCCCAGGAGGGAAGGAAGAACAGCACCGTGGTGGCCGAGGAGCGGGACTCTCGGCGGATGAGCGGGCCGCCAGTCGCGGTCCAGAGCCCCGTGGCAGCATTTATTTATTTATTTATTTTTGGATTCATATCCTGCCTTTTTCCTACAAAGGGCTCAAGGCAGCTTACACACATCCCATGGCGCTTCCCGTCCCGCAGATTGTCCGGCTCTGCAGGGTGTCGGAGAGCCTTTTGCCAATCTCGGCCTGGCTTCACAAGGACGGAGCCTCAGGCTTCGTCCCTCGTTTTCCCCGGCTTTGCCGCTGCACCTTCGTCCGTCCGCCCGTCTGCCCGCCCGCCTGCTGCGGCCGCTCTTCTCCAGCTGAGGCCTGCTGCGTCCGCAAGAGTAGCCCTGCCGTCCCCGCCGTCCCTGCTGTGGGCCTGCCCGCCGGTCCCCACATGCTTGGCGCCTGGCCCACCCCGCCGCCTCCCCACAGCTGGCGCGGCAGGGCAGCTGCCCCCTGGCTGTGCCGGCGGCATGAGGCGTGTGAGGGAGCAGGGGCTGCCCGTCTGCCCCATCAGCAGTGGCGGGGTGGACAGGAGGCCACGCAGGCCCTTGTGCTGCGGCCTCAGCTCAGGCAGCTCCCACGGACGCGGGGGCTTCAGCCCAGGAGCCACGGCCAGGGTTCCACGGCTGAGGCCACGGGTGTCTTCTGGAACCGGGTGCGGCGGGAGGCATTTTCCGAGGTCGCTGCCGGGGGAAACAGGTGGTTCCGCAGTCTGAGAAATGAGGAAAGGGGATCTGCGCATGCCTTTAAAGCAAGGCGCTGGCAGAACCTTTTCACCCCTGGCTGCCTGTGGTGCTGGCCGCAGTCGGACGAGCCCACGATGGGCTGCGCTTTCCTCCCTGCAAGCCGCATCGGAGCTGGGAATGAAAGAGGCCGTTGTTCCTGGCTGTGTTGCAGGCCGGGGTGGCACGGCCTCTGCGAGCGAGGAGGCGGAGAGAAGGCAGAGGCAGATGAGGCTGCTGTCTCCGGGAGCTCAAGGGGACCCTGGGCTCCGTCAGCGTCCGCACGGGCTGGAAGGGGGCCTGGGCCAGGGGCCCCGGGAGTCTGCTCCAATCCCGGAGTCTATGGTGCGGCATCAGGAGAGATTGCTGGATGGGGGAATGGGGGGCTGCATTCAGCTGGAAGTCCTGCCCAGTTCCAGAGGGGTCCTTCCTGAGGGGTGGGGCCCAGAGTCGCTCAAAAGGAGGGTTCTTGGAAGGCTTCTCATTTGCATTTGATGAACCACTCCATGCATGCTCAGAGACCCTTGCTTCTCTGGTTATAGTGTGGATAAGTGCAAGGTCTTGCACTTGGGGCATAGGAATAGCTGTCATAAGTACAGGTTACGTGACAAGTGGCTGGAGAGCAGCACTTGTGAAAGGGACCTCGGGGTGCTGGTCACCTGCAGGCTGAACATGAGCCAGCCATGTGATGCAGTGGTCAAGAGGGCGAACGCCACCCTTGGTTGCATAGCCAGAAGTGTGGCTTCTAGATCAAGAGAGGAATTACTGCCACTCTACACGACTCTAGTGTGCCCGCAACTGGAGTATTGTGCTCAGTTTTGGGCCCCTCATTACAGAAAGGATATGGCCAGGTTAGAGTCAGTGCAGTGTATGGCCACAAGGTTGGTGGCTGGTTTGCAGGGGAAGCCATATGGGGAGAGACTGAGGGAACTGGGTCTCTTCAGCCTGGAGAAGAGGAGACTCAGAGGGGATCTGTTGGCGACATGCAGGTATGTGAGGGGGTGTCACACGGAGATGGGCAGAGACCTGTTCTCCCCTGCAGAGGAAGGCAGGACGCGCTCCAACGGAGCAAAGCTCAGGGAGCCAAGGTTCCATTTGGATGCCAGGAAGCACCTCCTGACAGTTAGGACCCCGAGGGTGTGGAATGGGCTTCCCCGGGAGGTGGTCAAGGCCCCATCGGTGCGGGTGTTCAAGGACAGGCTGGACGTCCACATGGTGGGCATGTCTTGAGCGGAGCCGGCTGGTGCTGGAAGACAGACTAGATGGCCTGGGAGACCCCTTCTGACTCGCTCTGTTTCTATGTTTGCTGGATGTGCACTGGAAGCAAAGAGCTCTTGCCAAAGAACCGTCTGTTGCTTTGCAAGAGAGACGGGGAGAAACCTTGGTCCCAACGGGCAGGAAGCAGGGACTCCCGGCAGTGGGAAAACAGCTGGCAGTCCTCGGGGGCTGCGGGGGTGTTCAGGGGAGGGCAAAGCAGCACAGCGGTCTGTGCGCAGAATTTCCCTGCATCGGAGCCTTGTCTGCAGCCTGCGCTGGGGAGCGCCTTCCCGTGGGGCCGGGTGCACGCAAGTCGCCGGCTTGGCTCCAGGCGGAAACTCACACAAAATGGCGATCCCGCTTTGCGAACTGGCTTTGGGCCCCGGTGTGTGCCTGGCGTCAAGGGCTTTGCGTGTCCCAGGTGCGGGGCAGCTGCACCCCGGTGCTTTATCCTGCGGCGTCGAGACAGGCGATCCCGCGGCTCAAGCGCAAGGCGCAGGGCAGGGCAGGGCAGGGCAGGGCACGCCACCCGCAGCGCATGAGCCACGTTTAAAATGCCGACTGCCGATAACCAGCTGGCGCAGGCGGTGTCCTGGAGGGCGCGATGGGGCTCGGGGCACGGGACGCAGCCGCCTGGGGCACTCGCGGGGCGCGCGGCCGAGGGGCGCATCACGGCGCCCCCTGGCGGGACGCGGCGGCGCTGCTGCTG
>NW_025335568.1:1354176-1478499 GCF_004798865.1 Varanus komodoensis | reverse complement strand
CGCAACAGCCCTGTGGGGTAGGCCGGGCTGGGGCCAGCGACCGGCCCGCGGTCGCCCGGAGTGGGACAGGAACCGGGCCTCACTGCCGCCCCCTGGGCTTGGTTGGAGCAGCCCCTGCCCGCCTGGCACCTTCCGGGCGTGTTGGCTGCTCATCGCCGGCCCGTGTGTTGGGAATCGGGGGAGGGGGGTCGCTGGCCGGCACGTTGGGGGGCCCCGGGCTGGGGAAGGCGGGCTCGGGCCAACGGGGAGGCCTGGGCGCTGGTGCCGGAGTGGTCACAAGCCTGGGGCAGGCCCCCCTCGCAGGGCTGTTGTCCAGGGCAGAGCTCGCCACTGTGCACTGCTCTCGCAGGCGGGGCCCAAGGACCACTGGAAGCCCCTCCTCGCGCAGCGCAACTTGCTTCTGGGTGGCTCGGGGGGGGGCAGCGGTGCCCATGGTGGTCCTGACGGCCTGGAGGGCCCGTTCCCTGAACACTGGCAGCTGGGCCTGTGGCCCAGAGGTCTCGGCTTGTGACTCCCATCAGCCCCAGCCCGCAGAGCCGGAGGTGAGGGCTCCTGGCAGACTTGCAGAGCAGCACTTAAAAAGTCATTTCTGGGACCCCCAGGCGGGCCCCGTGCTGGAGCCCTGCTTGGCACGCAGCCATCCCCGGCTGGGGCCCCACGGCGACCCCAGGCAAGGCTGGGAAGACGCCCGCCCGAAGCTGCGAGGAGCTGCTGCTGCTGCCAGTCGGTGCTGCAGCGCCAGGCTAGAAGGAGCAAGGCCTGGCGCCATCTGAGGCAGCTTCCGATGCCCCTCTGGTCCATGGCCAGAGCTGCTGCAGGGGTTGCTGCCCAGAGCTGCTGCCCCCCCCCCCGCCTAGCACTGCTGGGCAGGTGCCAAATGCCCCGAGGAGCCTGACCAGGCCTCAAGTCGCCGCCGGCGGGGCAGAACGTGCCTGCCTCCCCCATGTACCGGCCTGGTCTCACAAAGCCCCCCCCCCACATGCCCCTGTCCAATGAAGCTCGGTGGGACTGCAGGGAGGGGCCCTCCTGGTCGTGGCCCCGCATGCAGAATGCCACCCCCGGGAGGCCTGCAGGGGTCCGCCCGGGGGTCTCTCAGCTGCTGGTGGAGGTGCTCCTTTGTTCAGACCGGTCCATGTTGGGTTCCTGTGGGGCGGGGAATGGCTGGCTGCACTTGCGGCCTTCATGCATGCCCTGGTTGCGCTCTTTGGGTCTCCCCAGTGTGCCTGGGCCAAAGCCGACATGCACACGCAAAGTTCCGTCTGCACACCCGCGTGGGGGAGAGCCTTCCAGCGCACGGCTTGAGTTCCGCGTTGGGCAGCCGAGCCCCCCCCGTGCTCCGTCCTCAATATGGCTTGCCCCCGCACTGTGCAGGCTGGCGGAAGGCCCCCTCCCCTGCCCGTTGTCGGAGAGCCCTGGGTGTCCTGGGAAGTGGGCGGTCGTGATGCTCCAGACGAAACGTCAATGAAGGGAAGGAAGTGGCCTGGCCTTCCAGCCGTTGCGCGAGGGGGAGGCCGTTGTGCCTGGCGGAGTCCCAGGGGCGCCACGCACCAGCAGCGGAGACTGGCTTTCCCCAGCCTCCCTCTGTCCGTATTTTGGACTAGAGCTCCCATCATCCCTGCCCATCTGTCATTCTGTTTTCCCAGCACTTCTTCCATCCCGGTTCCTTCTCGCAGATAGGATGTTAAGAGAGGACAGGTGGACGGTGCGCAAGGCCTTTCCCTGGGCAGCTCTGGCTGGAAGCGCCCAGGTGCACACCAAGCCCCTGTCCTTCTGCACAGCCCAGGGCCCGGCTGCCCTTCCCTCGCCTCCTGCGCTTCCCTCCGTTGCGGGCCTCCGGACTCTGGGGCCATCGCCCCGCGCTCGTGGCGCACGCTTCTCGCCGTCTCGCGTCCTGCACTGCATCGCCGGCAGAGAGGCAAGGGAGTCCCGCAGCTCCCTCTGGGTGGGGACGGGCTGTCGCTGCTCCTCGCGTGAGGCCCCCCGGGGTCCGTCTAGCCCCCCGGGGTCCCTCCAGCTGGCAGCTGCTCTCAGAGGCCTAGCCGCCTGCCGGGAGCCTCCCACCTGAGCAGCTGCACCTGGGCTTTTCTGTCAGGGTCCTGCAGCCTGCCTGCCTCCCCTCTGTGGACGGGTGAGTGTAACCTCCGAGGTCGCCCGACAGGTGCACGAGCGCTCACCCTTCTGTGGTCTTTTTCAGGAGTGAAGAAGAGAACCAAGGTGATCAAGAACAACACCAACCCCGTGTGGAACGAGGTGAGCGGCCTTCCCTCTCTTGGCTTCCTTGAGTGGCGCATTCCTGAGATCACGGAGCCCCCAGCCCAGGGCTCCCGGCTTGGCAGGTGCGGGTGCCCGTGCCTCCAACCCTCATGGGCGGATAGACACAGCCAAGCCCTGACTCTCCGGGCAGGAGGAGCTGCTTCCAAGCTGACTTGGGCTTCGGCCGGGCACAGCCCCAGAGCGCGCCCAGGCCTGCCTGGAAGTGGAGCCCTGGGCAAACGGGAGGGCCAGGTGCTGGGGCAGAGGGGCAGAGGTTTTGGGCTCAGGAGCTCTCGGCTCCTGGAGGTAAAAGATGGCAAATTTGCTAGAGGCAAGCCTCAAAAGACTGCGCAGGGCAGAGAGTTTTCCGTCCATTTCCTTTTCTGGGCGGGACTTAGAAGTGCAACGAAGGCCTCTCAAGGTCAGGGCTGGGCAACCCCATAACAGAAATGGGGGCCCAGGGCTCCCCCAGGAGTCCTCCAGTTTTGTTGCAAGTCTGAAATTGTGGGCCAGGGTTGCTTGCCTGCCAGTCTTTTCCCCGGCCCTCCATCTTCGGTTCACCTGCTGATCCGGGGTAACCAGGCAACACTGCTACCTGGGCATTTAAATCCTGCCCTCTTGCGTTGCATATTTTTAAACTTTACTTACGTTGATGTATGTATTTGCAGTAAAATTTGCTGGCAGCACCAGTTTGTTCAGTGCAAGGGAGTCAAGCACTTTTAAGGCTTTTCCAGACTCCTGTGCCTTTGATTAAAAGTTCCTTTTTGTATCGGTCCTGCCCCTTTATTCCTGTTCAGGGCTGGAGGCTCACTGATTAATACCTTCTTAAGCACCCCTTGCTTAATTGGCCCAGTTTCTATTTCTACAAGATGGGAGATGTTTCAGTCGCAGCTTCCTGCCTTTAAGATTTTTTTTCCTATTGGTTTTTTGTACTGAAATCAAGAAATTAATCAGAGAACAACAAGCGAGAGGAAATGATTCAAAAACGCTGCAGGCACAGGAACAGAAATGGTGATCGGGACGCATTCAGCACTAATTGCCGCACCCTGATCAACAGGAAGCAATTAAATAAGCTGAACCCACACACAGGAAACCTTTAGCTAACGTTGCGGGAATCTCTTTGGGATAGATTTACTAGTGAGTAGACACTGTGGGAGAATCTTGGCCATGGGGAAAGGCCCCACTAAACAGTCCAGTGCTGCATTAAAGGCCCACGTGGTGCGTGAGCCCGAAGTCCCTCTCTGGCTAACTGAAGCCAAGCGATGCCTCCGCAGTGCTGAACGGCTCCTGAATCTCTTTTAGTAGGTGCCTGGCAGGGAGCAGAAATTCAACAGGTGACGCCCTGTTCGTGCTGGGAAATTCACCTGTTGGCTTTCTGCCGCCTGCCACTTCCTTCACTGTGCTGCCCCTTTTTTCGGCTGCGGGAATCTGCTCTGGAAGATGAGGCGCAATGTAGAAAAGGTGTAGTCGCCCCCAGGCTCTCCGGAGCACATCCTGCAGCGCTGAGCACCCCGAGCCGGCCTGGGTCCAGCCTGCCCCTAACCTCCTGTCCTCCTTCTCTTAGGGCTTTGAGTGGGATCTGAAAGGGGTTCCCCTGGACCAGAATGCTGAACTCCATGTTGTCGTCAAGGACCATGAAACCATGGGCAGGAACAGGTAGGGAGCTCTGCCCGGCGTCTGGGGTGGGCAGCCGGCTCGCGCATCATGGGCTGTGTGCGCAGGCGGGTCGCTCCTCTCTCTCGGGAGGCCAAGGCTGCCTCCGGCCTCGTTGCCCAACGGGTCAGGTCCGGGCACGGCAGGCAGGGCCAGCTGAAGGGGGGCGGGGGGCGGA
This sequence comes from Varanus komodoensis, assembly GCF_004798865.1. Lineage (NCBI taxonomy): Eukaryota > Metazoa > Chordata > Lepidosauria > Squamata > Varanidae > Varanus > Varanus komodoensis. Next base: position 1,474,415 of record NW_025335568.1, on the reverse strand, counting down.
TGGATTCCAGCCCAGCAGGGGCTTGGCCAGGCAGCTGCCCCTGGAACACCCCAAAGGGGGACATGACTGCAACAGGTGCCCCCTTTTAACCGCCCCCCCATTTCATTCTATCAGCCCGGGGAATAAAACTTCTGGAAAGGCAACGTTAGCAAGCCAGAGTAAGGGAACATGAGGGAGAAAACATGGGGATAGGGCTCTTGGGGCGCAGGCGTGGACGGGGGTCCTCGCTGGGGAATAGGGGTGCTGATGGGGGGGCAGAGCTGCCGCACGTGCTGCTTCTGCCCGGAACAGGACCCGATTTGGCCTCGAGGTGGGGTGAGGGAGAAGCACCCCAAAGGGCAACAGAGGAAAAATGGAAGAGCAGCTCAGCCGCACTTGAAGCCTGGCGCGATGTGCTGCTTCCGTCGCACTGAGACCAGTTGGCACACGGTTCTCCCTGTGAGATGCAAAGGGCGCTTTGGCTCGTCCCGCAGCCGGCGCACTTTGTTCATCGTGGCTCGGCTTTCATTTCCCTTGACGCCATTTCCTGCTGCCCTCCTCCTCTGTTATTTTCCTTACTGCCCGTCGTCTTCTTTTACAATACCGTTCTCATTCTGTTCTGCTTCGGGTGCAAAAGATGCGAAGGGTTTCAACCCACCGAAGAGTTTGCAGCCAGGCTTTCTGGAGGGGTGGCACACCGAAAGGCGCCACCGCCACGCGCCGGCCAGGGCCCTAATTCCAGAGGACGCCAGGCCACGTGGCCTTGGCCGTGGGGTGCATGAACCGTGCCGCGCTTTCCAGCCCTCCCCCGAGCTGCCGGGGCGGCCTCCCTCCCTGGCGTGTTCGGGTCACACGGCTGGGGATTTGCCCAGGCTGTCTTCGTGTTCCCCTGCTCTGCGAGGTCACAGCACGGACCCGGGAGAAGGGCTGGAAAGGCCTTTACGCTGCTGCTGAGTGGCCGGGAAACAATTCTAGGAAGGGGAGAGCAAGCGGCCCCCGGGCCGGGCTGGGCTGGGCTCGGCTGGCTGCAGCTCCGTGAGGTGGGCTGCCGCCCCAAATCTGCAGTCTGGGATTCCTTGCAGCATTGCGGGGTGGTCCCTCAGCACTGAGCGCATATTTCATGGGAGCCTCCGGGTGGCTGAGAAATTTCAGAATCCCACAGGGGTGGCCAAGGAATCCCACCGGCTGCCTGAGTTGTGCTGGTGGTTAGCTCTGGCCGGAAAGGACCCCAGAACCATTTCGCTCCAATTCTATAAGGCCGTGTCCTAATCTTGCCTCAGTGTTTGTCCTGCAGTAAAACCTGAAGTTGGTGCGCCTGAAATACCGGGCACGGGGCAGGGAGAGCTGGGTTCAAATTCCTCTCATTCGTGGTGCTTACCAGGTCGCAGTCTGTCAGCCGCCCCTGCCCGCTGGGCTCGCTAGGCGTGGGACTCCGTCACTCCCCCTTCAGTGCCAGGTGCGTCCTGGCACTGTTGCCGCGTCTTGCAAGCGTCCGAGTGCTGCTGACCTGGGAGGAAAGGGCGGCTTCGGCCCCCAGGGGCGTTTGGCCGTGCTCACAGGTGGGAACAGCAGAGCCTCCGCGGGGCCCTGGCCGGGAAAGGCCCACCGAGTGGCATCAGTGCCCGGGAAGGCCCAGTGGCCACCGAGGCCTTCGCTAGCCGTACCGTGGCTGTGGTGGAGCTTCGCGGTTTTCTCAGGATGGCGGCACCGGATCCAAGCCCTGCCCACTGCAGCTCCCTCGGCCGGGGAGACGTGGGCAGGCGGCTGGAGCGCTTTCTCCGACGGCCAGCCTTCGTTCCGCGAAGCTCTCAGGCCGGCACTTCAGCGGTGGGCGCTCTGAAGGCACAGGGCTGGTGGCGGAGGCACGGACCCAGTTTCTGGACCGGGCTGGAGTCGGGGCTCGGCTGAGCGCCCGGCACTGCCTGGCTGGGGGAGCAGCTGGAGCCGGGTTTCCGTCCCACTCCTGGGCAAGTGTGTCTTGTAATTGGGCAGGCCACTCTTGCTGGCCGAGGGAGCCACGGGGCCGCGTGCAGAGATGCGCTTCCGCGTGGTCTCTGTGTGGTGCGGTGCATGCGGAGGCTGGCAGCTCCCCCAGGGGGGAAGAGCAGGGGGTCCATGCCGTTCAGGACGGGGCAGCCCGGCAGCTGGGCGGGGTGAGGACGTGGCCTCGCATGGCAGAACCCGGGCGGCGGGGGGCGGCCTCCCCGACTGCGGGAGGGCCGCTGCGTGTGCCACCTGGCCGGCCTGGGCGCCCAGCCTCGCATGCCGCCCAGCGGTGCAGCCGGGTGCGAGAGCCCGTCCGGCCGGCTTCTGTACCGGACCGGGAGGCCCTCTTGACCCTGGCCTCCAGCCGCCCGGTGGTTGGGCCAAAAGCCCCCCGGCACACGGTGCCCCTCCCCGCCCCGCTGCGTGCGCCTGTCGGGAAGGCGGTGCTGGGGCTCCGCCGCGGTCTCGGCAGGCGCTTGCGCCAGCCCAGGTCCTGGTGCCGCAGGGAGGCGCCCTGTCCCCCTCCCCAGCGGGCCTCCCGCGAGGGGAGCTCTTTGCGGCCGACAGCACCGGAGCAGGCCGCGGGAGTTCAGTGGGTCAGCACCGGGGCTGGCCGTGGGCCGGAGTGGGGCAGGGAGGACGGGCGAGCCGTGGAGGGGCGGTGTAAGAATAGCCGTCTCGGAAAAGGATGTCCCGGAATAGCGTGGGTGGTTCAGCCGCAGGGAATTCGGAGGCCGCTGAGGCTGGAGCAGGAGGGGGCGGGTGGATCTGCCCGCACGAGGCCCCCGGGAGGACCACGGAAGTGACGGGGCCGGTTAGGTTGACGCTGGGGGCAGCCCACGCTGCCCCCACCCCCCGGCTTGCTTTCCCCCGGTTCGGTATGGGGCGGGGCGAGCGGGACGTGTCGGTGCTGCTCGGTGGCGCTCTGCTGGCCCGGCCGTGCGCCGCAGTCAGCAAGCCTGGCCCTGCTGCAGCCCCTGGGGCCGGCCCCTGGGGTTGGCACCAGGCGGGCCCCCGGCCCCTGCAGGGCCCGCTGGCCAAAGACGTCGCCCCTCCTCCCGTGGAGCCTCTCGCTCTGGCCAGGCCCGGCAGTGGTCAGGTGTGGGCGCTGCGGCTGGTGCCCTGGTGCCCGGCGAGCGGCATGCAGTGGTCCGGAGGCGCCGGAGCTGGTGGCAGTGAGAAGGCGAGGTCCCCGAGGGAGGGGCCGCGGGGGCTTCTGCCCAGGGATCCCCCAAAGCTGCAGCCGGTGCTACCCCGATCCACCCCTTGTGCCACCGGCCAGGCCTGTGCTGAGCCCCTGGGGGGCCTCGGTGCAGAAGGGGGCTGGAGTGGGGAGGGGGTGCACGGGGAGCCCTCGGGTGGCCTGCCTGGCTCAAGTTGACCGTGGCGCCGGTGTCCCTCTAAGGCAGGGCTGCGCCGGAAGCTGTGCGGATCACGTAAGTCTCATGCGTGTTCACCCGGCAGCATCTCCTCCCCCGTCGTATTTGCCCCTGCTTTGCGTGTTGCCCCAGGCCGGCGCAGCGAGCGGCCCTCTCTGCTCCCCAGGAACGCTTCACGGCAAGGATCCCCGCTGCTCCCCCGGCATCCTTTCCTTATCGGGGTAGGGAAACCTCCACCCAGCTCCGCTAGATAAGCCTGGAGCCTCCTCGGGCACCGTGGCCTCCGCCCCGTGCGTCTGCTGCCAGCGTCTCTGTCTGGTTTTCGCAGACTGTTTATGCACTCTTAAGCTGACGCCCGGCATTTACTGGTGTATCCTGTGCGCGGCCGCAGAGGCTGGATTCAGAGTGCCCTGAGGAGTCGGCCGGGCGTCCCGTGCTGGTCCCCGTCAGCTGTGCTCGGAGGCTTGAGTGCGGGGCCTGGTCTCGTCACCCGTTCGCCCTCTGATCCGGCGAGGGGCCGATGCATGAGCGCGCCCCAGGAAGTATTCTGAGACGGCGCTGAGCGACGGCGGAAAGATCAGGGGAACGTGGGGAAGAGAGGTTTGCCCGTGGCGCTGCTTTGCAGGACTCCCTGGAAGGAGCAGGCCAGGGCCACCTCAGCCCCAGGCACGGCGGAAGGGCCCCGCTGCTTGGGCCCACCGCACGTGTCCCGCTTCTCCTGCAGGGCGGCCCCGTGGGAGAAGGGCTGCAGCCAGGCGTGGCTGCCCGGGCATGCCTCCTGTGCCTGCCCACGGGCGGAAATGGCATCGCCCGCAGTCTCCCAAGCACTCGTCTGTCTTAGTTAGTCCTGGAAGATGGATGACCCCACGTACCTCTGTACGAGAGCATTCAGAGTGGCCTCTATCGATAAAAATACACAGAGAACTAATTAAAACAATATTCCCTAAGTCCCCAGACAGTAAAAGAACCAGATACAATGGATGAGAAAACCGGGGCGTGTGTGCTGGTGGTGCCGGCCATTAGCTCCATGGGAAGCCTCGCTGAATAAGCAGGAGGGGCTCTCAGCTGCGAGAGCGTCGGCCGAAGTGGCCCTGGAAGCCGCTCCAGGTGCCTGGGTGGCTCTTTCCTCGGCATAGAGGGGATGGGGAGAAGAGCCCACCCCCTGGATTTGGGGGGAGGCAGTGCCTGAGGCAAAGGGGTCCCCGGGTTTTAAAGTAGCACCTTGCATTCCACTGGCAAGCTCCCCCTCGGACCTTTTCAGTCGACCTGGACGGAAGCAGTGGAATATGCGGAGACATTCCAACTGCTCCCAGGGACGGTGCCAGCGCCGGGGTGTGGGCAGGCTCCGGAGGAGGTGAGCGGCCCGCAACGGAGGGGTGAACTTCACTCGGGACCTGCGGGCAGGGCAGGGGGCATGGGAGGAACCCGGCGGGGGCAAGCTCAGAGTTGTGGGCCTGAACTGAAGCGAGTGAGCGCCCCCTTGCCTCTCCCCGGAATCGCGGCTCGCCGGCCAGCCTGTGACCCAGAGGGACTCGCCCCTTCCTGCTGGCCTCGCTTGTCCTTCGCCAGCCTTTCCTGCCGGGCGGCTTCGGCCAGGCTGCTGGCGGATTCACGTTGTGTCAGGGGCTGAGGAGCAGGAAAAGGCCCTCTGGGGTGAGAATGGCCATCTTTGCCGCTCAAACAATGCTGGGAAGTGAAGAGGGGAAGTGATCCGAGGAGCTTCGAGGAAGCCCTTGCAGGCAGCCTCCGAGGGAAGGGATCTTACTGCGCTATTGTGTGTGTCTGTGTGTCTGTGTGCGAGCCTGTGCATCTGCCTGGGCAAAGACGAGAAGGTGCTCTGGAGAGCCGTTCTGCCTCTTCCTTTTTAGCACGGCTGACGCATCGTCCGTCACTTGCCCGTCTCCAGCTGGAAACTCTCCGTTTCCTCTGGAAGGTCAGCTGCTCTCTGGGGAGCGCCGAGGAAGGGTTATTTATGCCTGTGTTCCTCTGAGAAATGGGAAGGATTGGGAAGAGAGTTTCCTTTCCATCACGTCCACATTTTGCATCACATTTTTTAAAAATTTGTTTGTTTGTTTGTTTGAAACTTTTCTAGCCCATCCCAATGCAAAATGTAAAATAAAACACATCTTAAGGCAGGCGAAACAGACCCTCAGGCCGTAGTGTGCACAGACGGGGTCAGAGGATGACGTTTAAAGGCCCGTACTAAAGAGTGACCCCCCCCCCACAAATGGAGAGAGACCGGGTGGAGTATGGATGGGCTGTTATGGGGTTGGGGTTGGCCTGTCGTAGAGGGCCGTCTTCCCCGGCATCAAAGATATCAAGGCTGGTGCCAGGCAGGCCCCCCTGGGGAGCTTGTTCCAGAACGGGGCACGGGGTGGGCAACCCCGAAAAGACCCCTTCCCTTTTTGCCATCAGCCATGCCTCCCTCGGCGGTGGCTGGCCGAGGCAGGCCCCAGGTCTCTTCACGGTGCCCGGGCGGGTTGCGGCTCAGCGTTCGATCAGGTCTGGTGGCCCAGCCCAGGTTCGGCCCAGTCCCCTGAATTGGCCCGGGAGGCGCAGAGGCAGCCGCGCCCCTCGCCCCCTGGGGACACCCTCATGCCTGCCCCTCGAGCATTTTGGAAAAGGGCTGTGCAAAGGTCCCTCCCCCTCTGGGAAAGAGCGATCAGTGCGGGCGCGTCTCCCCTCAGTTACAGCGTTTTGCAAGCCAGCTTTTCACATAGCTGCCTTACCTGATGAAGCTGAGCTCTAATGTTGTCAGGAAAAGCTCAGCTGCTCCTGAGTCTGAATTTAAGCATTCCACGGAATAAAACACTAAATCAAAATGCAGAAACACTCAACATCTGAGCTGTTTGTTTAAGCTTCAGAAGTTGCCTAGGTCCGACACGTGTCCAGACGGCTGCCGGGTGCTGCTGTGAGCTCCCCGAGAGCTTCATGTCCACCCGGTAACAGTTGGCCCCTTCTCTCCTTGCAGGTTTCTGGGTGAAGCCCATGTGCCCCTGCGAGACGTCCTGGCCTCCGCCAACCTGGCTGCCAGCTTCAACGCCCCTCTGCTGGATGCCAAGAAGCAGAGCACAGGGGTAAGTCCGTTCCTTTGCAAAGGGCCAAGCAGCATCCCTGGCCAGGCCACGGGGGCCTCATCACACGAGCGCCCCCTGTCCCCCCAGCTCCCACGTTGCTTCTGGGCCTCAGTCGAAGTCAGGCTGGGTCGTCGGCCTCACCCGGGGGCATCTGGGCGGGTGGCCACCCGGCGAGCCAGTGCGGGGCAGTGGCGCAGGGCGCATGACAGGGACTCCGGCACTCTGGCCTCCAGTCCCTGCTCAGCCACGGGGCTCACGGGTAACTTTGTGCCAGTCGCGCTCTCAGCCCAGCCTGCCTCGCAGGGCTGCTGTGGGGATAAGCTGGCGAGGAGGAGGGGAAACATATAAGATGCTTCGAATTCCCTGGAAGATGTGAAATACGCTCTATAAAAGCAGCTCGGCACCTTGGTGGGCTTCTGGATGGGAGCGCCCAGCGGACGCATCCTGGCGGCTAGTGGCGGGTGGTGGAACCGCACCCGCATCTCCCTGGGGGTCCCTGAGGGGAGGAAAGAGGGGAGAGGGCGGCCTTGTCAGGGCAGCTCCTCCCGGTCTGGGCGCAGCTGCAGCCGGAGAGCGTCTGGGGCTCCCGGGCAGCAGCCGCCCACGGACCAGAGCCTTTTCCCCGCTGCAGCTTCAGTGCCACCCTGACCTGTGCGTGTGCGCTGGGAGTGCGGCCAGACGGCGCAGGGAGGCCTGAGCGGCCTCAGCCCGTAGGGAAGGGGCACTTTTGCGGTTTACCCAACAAAACCTGCACATCCGCAGCTTCCCGGCTCTCGAAGTTTGGCCTCATGTCGCCCCTTTCCTCCCTCAGCCCGTCCTGAGAGGGCTGCAAATGGCAGGCACCGGGAGTGGGGGGGGGTTAAGCACCCCCCTCCCATTTCCCACCTCCGTTTTGTTGCTCACTCGGCCTGGGGGACTTGCGAGCTTCCCTGAGGCTTTCTTGGTGGTCCTGATATGTGCTTCCCGCTCCGGTGGCCTCTGGGACTTTTTCCCCACATGGAGCCACGCAGCTCCTTGACTTCTTGTGTAGCGAAGGATGTTCCTCTTTTATGCTGATATGCCACCCCACGGGCAAATGCTCTTGGAGAGGTTTCCAGTCACACCCCCCATGGCATTAAAATAGGAACCAACCAACCCCCCCCCCCCCGAAGAAGCCCAACGAAGAGATGTTCAGGTGCGACCAGCTGGAGCAGCAGAGGTCGGCTTCCGGGGGTGTACGGAGGGGAGCGCCTTGCGCTGGTGCCGAGGTGTGTGCGGTGGAGACACCAGGTGGATCCGGCGCTCCACGGGGCCTGAGAAAGGGCACTCTTCCCCTGGTGCCCCCACCGCACTGGTGCGGCCGGCTCATCCGGAAAAGAGGCGCTGCCACCGCGGGGCAGGCACACCGGAGAAGAGCCGCTCCTTCCGGTGGACCGTCCCAAGCCGGCTGGAGCTTGGGGGGTGGGCGGCAGCCCCTGCCCCGCAGAAGGCGTGCCCTGCAGCCGCGGGGCTTGGCCAGGTGTTGCTGCGTGGCCCCGGCAGCTTGCTGCGGCGGGGAGCTCGCCGGGCGTGGGAGAGGCTAAGGGGCGACAGCCCCTGCGGCCCAGGAGAACGTCCGCCTGGGCGAGGGCACCCTGCCTCTCCTCCGGCGTGGGGGGAATGCGTGATCTGCAGGAGAGCTGCGGGAAGCCGCTTCCCACTGGAACGGATGCTGGCGGAGGGGCTGGCCGGTCCCTCGTGGCCGCATCCCGGCTCATCTCCCACGGCGCCTGCTTCCTCCGCTGTTTCTCTTCCGGAGCAGGATGACTTGCTCAATTAACTTGTGCACCACCGGAGAGCCCACGCGCTCTGCCTTCCTGGGACTCGGTGGGGCAGTCAGTGCCGTGTGAATCAAAGCTGCTGCCCGCGAGGGGCTTCGTGGGCCTCGGTGGGGGGCTCCTTGTGGGCCGTCAGCCCCAGCAACTTGACGTAGGAGGCCCAGAGCAGGAACCTGCCCGGGAGAAGGCTGCCCGGGTCCTCCCCGAAGACCTCCAGGGAGGTCCGCCCCCCTCCCGGCTCGTGGGTGCCGTGAGCAAGCCTCGGTGGCCCTCAGGCGTTCGGCGCCCTCTTGCTCTCCCGGAGACCGAGGTGGGGGGAAGCAGGCAGCGCCCAGTGCCCTTGGCTGGAATCCACCACCCGCCCTTCCAGCCAGGCGCCTTCTCTGCTTGCAGGCATGTCTGATCCTGCAAGTCTCCTATATTCCGCCCCCGGGCGCAGCGCCGTTGTTCCCGCCTCCCGCCCCGCCGGAGCCCAATCCAACCCCCACGGAGCTGGACACGACGACGGGTGAGTGGCTCCCCCCTCGCGGCCCGCGCTGGCTCCTCCGGGTGCCGCGAACTCGCCATGGGGTGCCGCGACCTCGGTGCTTCTGTTTCGCGTGTTGGCCTGATCCCGCGTGGGGCTCGCAGTCCACCTGGTCCGCAGCTCTGTCCCCCCGACCCTGCGCTGTCCTTCCTCGCACGCTCGTCTTGCACTCCGGCACCCTCGTGGCACCGGTTGCACGCTGCCCGGGAGCTCGAGCGGAAGGGCAGCCAAGCGGACACTCGAGTGGGAGACGCTCTCGGGCAAAGTACGGAAGGGCCAGCGTGCCCCCAGCATTTGGTAAGGGCAGCTAGACTGCCCCTCAGCATGGAAGCTCTTCCTGACTGCAAGCCAGTAACTCGCTGGATAGTCTTTCATAAAACCACACCTGTGGAATTCCCTCCCCAGCGAGGCTCGCCTGGCCCCTCTGTTGCCTAGCAAGGGCCCCTCTATTTCCCCAGACTGTGAAATTGCTGAGACTTTTTCTAATCTTAGCTGGCACTGTGATTACAGTTGTGTTGCCTGCCTTTCTTTTCCTCCCTCCTTTCGTTTCTGTACTTCCCAGTAGCCAAAGCTCTCTGGGTGGTTCTCAGCAGTTAAAACCATAAAATCCTCCTGCACCATGACAAAACATAGCATGACGTTTTAAGGGTGTAAAACCACAGTGTAAAGCAAACATAAACAGCAGCAGTGTAAAGATCCGGAAGGACAAGAACAGATGTGAAACACTAACCATGCAAGAACCTGGGTGCCTGGGAGAGTGAGGGGGCTGTCCCCTCCGGCCACGGCACGCGTGCCGCCAGGTCCGCTTGGGGACGGCATTCCCCGCTCCCCGACTGGCTCCGTTGGCCGGGGCGCCTGGCGGAGAACCTCTGGCAGAGAGCTGTGGGTCCCGAGCGGACAGCCCTTCAGCCTCCTGATGGGAGCAGGCCTCCTCGAGGGCAAGCCAACGCATGTGTCTCTTCCCTGCAGATACAGCCGGCGAGGAAGAGGCCGAAGATCCGCTTGGGACGGGCGATGATGCCGAGCCTTCCTCCGGGCCCTCGGCGTCAGATCAGGCCTCCCTCCCCAAGAGGCCTCCGTCACGTGTGATACACGGGACGAAGAGGAGGAGAAGCGCCCCTAAAAAGCTGCTTTCCAACAAACCCCAGGACTTCCAGGTGAGCGACCCTCCTCCTCTCCCGGTTCGGGTGTCGATTCCCTGGGCCGCATCCTGCCCTTCACGCCTGGGCGTGTTAGTGGCCCACCGTCTCGTCTGACTTCCTCCCCTTGGGCAGGAGACCCTTGTGGCGGCCGTGCTGGCCGGGCGAGATGGGAGTTGTAGTGCAACCTGCCTGGAGGACACCGGGTTGAGGGAGGTTGGGTCGGGCACCGTTCCCTCACGTCGAGGTGGCTCTCCGTCGCAGTTGCTTCCCTTGAAGGAACACGGAAGCCGGGACTCCTCACTGGAGCTAAAAATGTGCCTCGGTGCTGGGGAATGAAACCGGCGAGCGAGCCGCTGGCGGCCTCGGGGTGCGCGGGGAGTCCCTGGGATGCATCCAGCGAAGGGATGCAGCCTTGGCTGGCCGCTTGCCTGACGTCTTTCGCCTGACGGGGTCTCGCTCATGACCCGCGGTGACGGCTCACCTTGCCACCGGGAGACGCCGGAGCTCCGCTTGGGCTCCACTGGGAAGCCTGGGGCATGTGACTTCCGCTCTCCCTCTTTGCCGTGGCGTTTGGAGCTGCCGTCTCTGGCGGGTTTGACGGCAGCCCGTTTTCCCCTTCTCCGCTCGTCTGCATTTAGATCAGGGTGCGGGTCATCGAAGGGAGGCAGCTTCCCGGGGTCAACATCAGGCCGGTGGTGAAGGTCACGGCTGCCGGGCAGACGAAGAGGAGCAGGATCCGGAAGGGGAACGGCCCGCTTTTCGATGAGGTGAGGAGGCGACGGGGCCTGGAGTAAGGGACTGGTGCTTGCAACTTGATTCTCACACTGGAGAACCCTTAAGTCTTCCCCTAAACCATCAAGGGGTACCCGTGAAAACAAAATCAACTCCCCAGCTCACTTTCAGTTGGGAATGAGCTCATCCCGAGAACACCCCTTCTTTCGTTCTGCTCCATTGCAACCCTCCCCATTCTGGCAAGCTCCCGATGAATTGGACTAGAACTCCCAGCATCCCCTAGCCAGCTGGGAGTTGTAGTCCAACGCAGCAAAAGGAAACCTAGGTCAGTTCTATCAAACCCGAGACTCTTTTTATTATTGGCTAGAGCAACAGGGCTTCGCATAGATTCAAATATGTTTATAAGTTAACATGAAAAGAAGAAATGTGGGGCTGACCCAGCAGGTCCGATGTTTCTGATGACTGATGTTGCTTTTTAGTTTTTCTCTGTATTAGGTCTATTTAGAATAAAACTTACTCAAAAAAAAAGGGAACTAGATCAGGAAGGCTGCTCTTCTATAAATCTTCTACTTCCAACTGACAAGAAAGTGTGGAGGGGGGATTGGAAAGTCCCCCCACGCCCCCGCCCCTGGGTGCCACCGCTGCCCCGGAGTCTTTTCCGGGAGCCCCTGCAGGGACACCCCCAGTTCGCCTGGCTGGCCGCGGCCTCGGCTCAGCCGCGATCCCGGGGCAAGGCTGGCCAGGAGAGTGGCGCCACGTGGCGCACGAGGGGCCCGTCGGTGGAGGTTTTTGGCACGGCCTGGTTTGCACGGTTCTGGGAGGCCGGGGCTGGGGCAGCGTCCAGGTGACGGCTGTCTTCAGCTTTTAGCTCCCTCGGGGTTTCCCACCATGTCTTTCATACCGTTTCTTACCACAAAACAATCCATTTTTGGGGGGGGTAAGAGGGCAGTGGGGGAAGGCCTTTGGGGGAGCCCCCCGAGTTACAGCAGGGGAGGCGGGCTGGGCCGGTGTGTGTGGCGGCTGCTGCGCGGGACACGCCGATGCTCTTCGGAGCCCGGCTGTGGACGCTTTCCCGTGGGCGAAGCACCAGGTGGCCTTTTGACCCGCGTGCTCCGGGGAATCACCCACGGATCGTTGAGCACGACTCTCGTTTCGCCCAGTGCGGTGCGCTTGTGCCGGCTTTGCACCTTGGCCGGGAGCTCTCTCTCAGTCTCGCTCACCCTCTCTCCCCCCCACAGACCTTTTTCTTCAATGTATTTGAATCCCCAGTGGAGCTTTTTGACCAGCCCATATTTATCACAGTAAGTTTTGGTTGGGTCTTGCCCGCTTGGTCTAGGAACTGTGGCCGTCTCACAGTTCACTGGGGCTGATTTGGGATCCGGGTGCCCCACATTTAAGCACTATCTGGATTTATCTGCCTCACCGAGCCTCTCGCTAGTTGTGCCTTGTCGGAATAATGCAAGGCGGCCTTATTACGATGGGTCACGTGGCAAAAGGCTGCAAAACCTTAGATTCAGATCTTCACATGTTGACTTTTCAGTGAGTAGCTTTCACCTCTTGCTTTCCTTCATAGAGCGAATTCAATGCGAGTCATGTAGTAAAGCAAAATATATTACAAAAAACAAATCCAATATGAAAATTACAAAATTACAGAGACTGGTAACAGAACTTAGTTGTTCAAAAGTCAGCATTTGAGTTTCAGAGTCGAGACCCAAGCATTTGGAATGGCTCAGGAAACGAAGGTAATTGATATGCTCAGAACACCCTGATCCGAGGCAGGCTTTCTCGGCTCCGCCCACAAACGGTTGGGCAGTGAATGGTGCGGCTGCATTTGAAATGTGCGGGCAGCATGCACGTGCCCAGGGGAAGCGCGCTAAATCCGCAGAGCAGAATTTCAAGGAGCCGTTTTGGAGGCTGGTCGCGTTTCCGTGTGGACAGACGCAGGTGCCGAGGAGCACGGTAGCTTTTGGGGTCTGGCCACTCACCAGTGCCTGGATTTCCGGTTTCGTGGTGCAGGCTTCGCACCGTGGGAGGAGGACCCCGGATTAAGGGTGAGGGCGGCACGTTTCTGGGCAATTCTGTGCCCAGGGAGTCACCAGCGTCCTCGCTAAGCTCAGGCCAGAAAGCCACGGGGCGGTGAGCACACAGCTCCGCGCCAGCCTGGGTGGGCAGCGGCTCCCCCAGAGGGGTGGGGTGGCTGAGGGTGTCGCGTCTGCCAGCTCCCGATGCCCGCTCTGCGGCGTGAAGCTGCCCGGAGGGTCTCGTCTCCTGTGAGGCTCAAACAAACGGAAGACTCTTTCGAGGAGCTGCTGCTACCGTGGGCCTCGCTTCTGCGTTCCTTCTGCCTCCGCAGGTGGTGGACTCCCGCTCGCTCCGCACGGACTCCGTCATCGGAGAATTCCGGGTAAGGGCGTCCTGGGTGTCATTTCCGACTGGCAGAGGAGGCCAAGCCGCTTCTGCTTCTCCGGGGGCGGGGGGGGTGGGAGCGGAGATTCCAGCCTGGCTTGCCAGCTGGGCAGCCATCACTGCCCCCTCCCCGGGGCCGGGTCGTGGCTGCCCCATGTGCCGGACTTTGCCAGGAGACGCCAGGTGCGTCTTGCCGCCTCCCAGATGCGTGGCGTGCTGGCGGGGAGGCACCTGGGGGGTCCCGGCTGGGGGTCCTAACAGCCTGCTCCTTGTGCTTGCCTCTGACAGGTGGATGTTGGGGCCATTTATGCTGAACCCAGTGAGTGGCGAGTCCACCGGGGCTGCTTGGGTTGGACACCTCTGAGTTCCTAAACTGAGTGGTTTGTTTCGCATGGAGCAAACTGAGCACTGGATGCGTGTTTAGCAGCTTCTACAGAAAAGGGGACCGTTTTGAACAGATCCTGACTATTTTCTTCCTTTTTAAAAAAGGGGCATAAACGTTGAGCAGAGCAGGAGGAGAAGAAAATGTAGCCAGAGCCAAAGGCGGCCTCTCCTGCTTTCTTTGCGGGAGCAAAAGTCCGTCCTTTGCACCGCTCTCCCCGAGGGCTTTGCCTCCCTGTGTGCTCCCGCGCACCACCCCAGTGTGGTGCTCTGGCAGAAATGCCCAGACGCGAGCATCGTAGCGCATTTGCTGGAAAAGGGCGATTTCTCATATTCAAAGGCAGTGTGGAAATGGCTGCGAAACGGGGAGAGGCCCTGGGGGCCGCCCGCGCCTCGCAGAGCCCCCACCGGCTCCTGCGCATAAAGGACCGCAGTGGCGCAGTTGAAGCCTGGTGCAGAGATGCGCCCGACCAGGGTGCAAGGCAGGGCCTTTGCCGCGGCCACGTCAAGCATGGGAGAGCTCTGCCCCAGGAGGCCGGCCACCCCCCCCCTTTGCCAGTGCGCCCTCGCCATCCCAGTGAGCGGCACACCGCTTGCACCGCCATTTTGCACCACTGAGGTGACTTCCGTGCGGCAGTGCGAATGTGTGGCCGCTGCCGCTTCTGTTTCTGAGGTTGCCCTGTAGCTGCCGTGAGGGCCTTCGTTTTGGAAGGAAAAGCTGCACACGGGTCTGCGAAGTGGCCGGGTCTTGCTTGCCTGCAGCTGTCGGAGGAACAGGCGGCCCCACTGCGGCCCCATTGCGGCCCCGTTGCTATCCCTTGCACTGGTCCGTGGCGTGTGACCACGGAGCAGGGCTGCAGCGGGTTTAATCGTGTCACCCAAGCGCGTCTGCTTTGCACGAGAGACGTTGTTCTGAGCGGGCGGCCGAGACGCAGAGTGTGACCCCCCTCTCCCCCTGCCCAGAGCACGCTTTCGTCCGGAAGTGGCTGCTGCTTTCTGACCCGGAGGATTTTTCGGCGGGGGCCCGGGGCTACCTGAAGGTCAGCCTGTATGTCCTGGGCCCAGGGGACGAAGTGCCGGTGAGTGTCCTTCCGGGGCCGATGACTTCAGGGGGGCGGTCTGCCATTCCCGGAAACTGGCCTTGGGGGAAAGCCAGGTGCAGCTAAGAGCGCCTGCCTCGAGGTCCCGGGAGAGGCCTTGGGACGCATCCGTGGAGCCACGGACACGCCTCGCACGGTTTCTAAGCAGCTTGCGGCCCCCCACCCTGCACGCCACACGCCATCTCTGTGAACACTTGTGCGAAGCAAAGAAGATGGAGCGCGAGTTGCTGGAAACATCAGTGCTCCGGTTTGAGGTGTGAGGAAAGGTGCCTTGCCCGCTTGCGGGAGAGGCAGGTCTGGTGGCGGAAGTCGCACTTGCCCGGGAAGGCAGGAGGTGCCACCGGCATGGGATGCACTCGGCATGTGTCGGAGTGCCGCGCCGGTCCTCGCCTCTGGCGCTGTGCTCGGCCTTCGGACTCGTGCAGCTGGGCGGCCGGGCAGGCGGAGAGTGTTTGGCCCCTCCGTGCCGCGCCAGGCCAGGCTCGCTCCTCAGCCGCAGCTGCCGCCTTCCGCCAAACTCCCAGGCGCGGAATCTCAGAAGCAGCAGAATGTGCGCAAGCAGCATGAAAGCACAAACGAGCCCAGCTGAGGCCGCAGATCGTGCTGCTGCAAGAGGCCCAAGCAGTAGAAACACCGAAACAGGGCGACTCGGAAGGGGGCTCCCGGGCCATCTAGTCTGACCCCCGGCTGCAGCCGGCTCCGCTCACGACAAGCCCACCATGTGCACATCCAGCCTGTCCTTGAACACCCGCACCGATGGGGCCTCAACCACCTCCCTGGAAGCCCATTTCATACCCTGGGGGTCCTAACCATCAGGAAGTGCTTCCTGGCATCCAAATGGAACCGTGGCTCCCTGAGCTTTGCCCCGTTGGAGCGCATCCTGCCTTCCTCTGCAGGGGAGAACAGGTCTCTGCCCACCTCTGTGTGACATCTCCTCACATACCTGCATGTCGCCAACAGAGCCCCTCTGAGTCTTCTCCAGGCTGAAGAGACCCAGCTCCCTTAGTCTCGCCCCATATGGCACCCCCTGCAAACCGGCCACCAACCTTGTGGTCCTTCGCTGCACTGACTCTAACCTGGCTATATCCTTACTGTAATGAGGGGCCCAAAATTGAACACAATACTCCAATTGCGGGCACACCAGAGTCGTGTAGAGTGGTAGCAATACCTCTCTCAACCTGGAAGC
Source organism: Varanus komodoensis (assembly GCF_004798865.1). Classification (NCBI taxonomy): domain Eukaryota; kingdom Metazoa; phylum Chordata; class Lepidosauria; order Squamata; family Varanidae; genus Varanus; species Varanus komodoensis. The sequence goes on along the minus strand of NW_025335568.1, from coordinate 1,458,725 downwards.
CACACTTCTGGCTATGCAAAGACCCTATTGATTGTTATTAAGGCTGTGATGTTCCATCCCTTAAAGTGACAGATTAGTCAACCAAAGTTGTAATTGATTAACGAGAGAGTGAACAGAATGGGGAAGCACTGGCTGTGTGCGTGGATGCTTCAGGGACATAGAAACATAGAAACAGAGCGAGTCAGAAGAGGTCTCCCAGACCATCAGGTCTGACCCCCGGCTCCAGCCGGCTCCGCTCACAACATGCCCACCATGTGCACGTCCAGCCTGTCCTTGAACACCCGCACCGATGGGGCCTCAACGACCCCCCGTGGGAGCCCATTCCACACCCTTGGGGTCCCGACTGTCAGGAAGTGCTTCCCGGCATCCAAGTTGAACCTTGGCTCCCTGAGCTTTGCAAGACAACAGGGGGGTCCTTTGGTGGCAGGAACCTGGCCCAAGGCCTTCCTCCACTGAAGGTCGTGGAGCATGGGAATCCCTGGGGGAGACCCTCTGGGCCCCCAGACCACATCCGCCTAAGGCAAGGCAGCACTTCTCTCCCCCCCGTCCCCCCGCCCCATTTTTCACAGCTGGAGAAGAAGGAGGCTGCCGAGGAGAAGGACGACATCGAGGGCAACATCCTCCGGCCGACCGGCGTGTCTCTCAGGGGGGCCCACTTCTGCCTCAAGATCTACCGAGCCGAAGACCTGCCCCAGAGTGCGTGTGGGGCCTGTGCGGGGGGCGTGCTGGGGGAAGGGAGAAGGGGGGCTGGGGAAGCCACTCTGTGCCTGCGGGGAAGGTCTTTGCTCTCCGCGCAGGCGCATCTTGGTCACATACAGAGGGCTTCGTGGGGACGAGCGTCTCCGGCCAGGAAAAGTGGCCGTGTGGGTCAGCGATGGATGAGCAGCTGCTCCTGGCGCTCTGGGGCAGGAGCGCTTTTGGGCTGCGGCCTTAGCGCCCCTTTCGCTGGGAGGAAGCCTCTGTGGGGCTTCCTCCCGAGTAGACATGCGCGGGACGGCACTGCACGGACGTCACAGGGCCTTGCAGAGTTATCTCAAGAGTATCCCCGGGGTGTTAAAGAGGGGAGCCCGTGGGTGAGCTGACCCCTTTCGGCGCCGTCCCCATGACCACCCGGCGCAAAGGGGGCCAGGGCGGCCCTGCAGGGCGCCGAGCCCGAGCCGGGAGGCCGCGGTGCACCTGGCGGAGGCGGCCCGGCCCCGTGGCTGCGGGGAAAGCCCGGCTGACCCTCACGGGTGCCTGTGCCTTCCAGTGGACGACGCCGTCATGGACAGCGTCAAGCAGATCTTTGGGTTCGAGAGCAACAAGAAGAACCTGGTGGACCCTTTCGTGGAAGTGACGTTCGCTGGAAAGATGGCAAGCCTGGGCAGGATGGGTTGGCGAGCGGGAGCGATGCGGGCGGGGGGGCGCCGTGCGCCGTCCGGCAGCACTGGGCGCTCGGGCGCGATCACAGGCGGTGCTGCGGGGGTCCGCCCTGACCTAGGCGGGAGTGGGCTGTGCGTGCCGAGGCCCGGGGCTCCTCGCACCTCACGGCACGGGCCCCGCTTGCAGGGATCGGGCAGGGCCAGGGCAGCAGGGCGGGGCCACGGCCTCCCTTCCCAGCAGCCACGGCCGCTCTCGGCACCCCTTGCCCAGCCGTCCCCCCAGCCCGCGTGAGCCCCGGGCGCTGCTGTGCGCGTGTGTGGACGGAGCAGGCCGGCCTTTGGATCACCGAGACGCCGGCAGGAGGGCAGCCGGTGTTTGGCCTGCAGACCCAAGCCGCTGCTGGAGCCCGGCTGCCCCTTGAGTATCCGGGGTTGTTAGACTGGATGCACTCTGCACGTGCCCGCAAGACAAGTCGCCCTGCTGCCTCAAAGCGCTTGCTTTTCTGTGTGCGGTGGGGCTGCTGCTGCAGGGAGCTCCTGGTTTCCCGTGTCTCCCTGTAGCGTGGGGGGGCCAAAATGCGCCCTTGGGTCCCCTGCACCCCCCCAGGCCTTAACGTGGCGCCTCCTCTCCCAAACGGGCTGCTGTGTCAGCCACGGGGCCCGTGCTCAGCTGCGAGATTTTGGCCCCCACATTGGTGCACTCCCTCCGACCTCCGACCACGAGGGGGTGGGCAAGAGCGGATGAGGGGAGCTGTGGGCGCCACCGACGCATCCCCCACTGACGCCGTCGTCTGCCTCCTCCGGTCAGCTCTGCAGCAGGATCGTGGAGAAGAACGCCAACCCGCAGTGGAACCAGAGCATCACCCTGCCGGCCATGGTGAGCTGGGGCACTTTCCCCCGGGGGGGCCCTGTCCTGCGCAGAGCCTGAGCTGACCCGCCCCCCCCCGCCCCTGCCCTCTTCCCCTCAGTTTCCATCCATGTGTGAGAAGATGAGGATCCGAGTCATTGACTGGTGAGTGAGGAGCGAGCATGTCTGGACTGGCGTGCAGGGGGGCGTCACGGTGCAGGTGCGGAGAAGGGGCAGGTCCTCCCTCGAGGCGCAGGCCCCACGCCGAGCCTTTCCGCACCAGCGGCGGGCGCCCTGCCCGCTGTCTTCGGCCTCCTGGCGGACAGAAGGCCTGGCCTTGAGGAGGGGGCGCTGCTTCTTTCAGGGACCGCCTCACGCACAACGACATCATTGGCACCAACCACCTGGCCATGTCGAGGATCTCGGCGCCTGGAGGGGAGCTGGAAGGTACGGCCTGCCCGGGGTGGGCAGGGCAGGGCAGGGCAAGGCTGGGGAGCCGTGTGGCCTGGAGACTCCCTGGGCCATGTCGTGCCCCCCACCCCAGGAGTGTTTCCAAGCACAGCCGATTTCCACCGCTGGGCGCGTGCCCGGCCTCGCCCCGTTGCTTGCCGCCCGGGCCGCGTGAGACCGGCCGTGCCGAGTTGTTTTGCACCCCTGCCTTCCTGCGGGGACAACTTGGGAGAGTTTAGGGTGAATTTGGGAAGCTTTTGTCTGTATCTTGGCTGGCCGTTTCCGAGGGCTCCCACCGCTAGCTCTTCCCCTTTTCTGTACCACGAGGGCATCAAGCGTTCTCGGGCCACGTTCAGACGGTGCCTGTAGGCCGGTTCCATGGCCGCCTCCGCGCATTCTGCCTGTTTGCTGCTCTTCACCCCCCTCTGTGCACTTGTGGCCCCATGGCCGCTGCCCCCTTGGCCGTGGTCTGAAAAATCAGACACCACAAGTGGCATGCAAGCGGCCAGCCTTCTCCCCCCGCTTGTAGAAGGACGGAAGCCAAACTGACGCTGTTCTGGAGGTGCTTGGATGGGGCTTCCCCGCCCCCGTACCTGTCTCGGGACCAGGCGCTCCCCCCTGCCGGTGGCCTCAACTTTGGGTTTCCTCTCTGCCTGTGAACTGAGCAATTTTCCAGATGCAAAGAGAGGCACCCTTAAAAAACCCAGTTCAGGAGCGTGGAGGAGGGGGCGCTGTGCCCCCTGCCGGCCTGCGGCCACCACGGCCTGTTGCTGCCCTGCCTTGTCCGAAACCCCTTTCATCGGAGGGACCCTGTCATGCGAGCCCTGAGCAGCGAGGAATAGTGGCCCCGTGGCCAGCCTCACGTGGCCTCCGAAGTCCTCCTGGGAGACGCGAGTTCTCGGTGCCGTGCCCCAACCTCTCGTGGCGCCCGCACCTGCCCTGCCTCCTGGCTGCCCCGATCGCCTTCAGCTGGGCTGGACATTCCGCTCAGGCCCTGGCAAAGCTCACCTGCTGTTCTCTCTCCCATCTCTCTGTGCCTCAGATGAGTTTCCCACCCCCGTGAAGCCCTTCAGAGTCTCGGACCGTACGTTCCCGCGCATGCAGCTTGCGGTGCAGTGGCCTCCTTGGCTGCGGCCTTTGTGGGGCCTTAGCAATCTGGCCGCGAGTGGCTAAAGCAGCTCTCGCCTGAACGAGGCGACTGCGAAGGCCGGCTGTCACTCGCTGCCTCGTTTGCGCGCTGTGCATGCAGATCGGTGGGCGTGGGACGCAGGGCGCGCCTGTGGCCGTGGCCCAGGCCTGCATGCAGTGCTGGCGTGTGCCGCTTGGAAGGGGGGGCCGTTCCGCTGGCGCTTCTCCGAGGGTTTCTGGGGTGGCGCTTCTGTCCTCGCCTCGTGTGTGACGGCCGCGCTGTGTGATCAGGATGCGGGCAGCATGCGGGGAGGTGGCCTGACCCTGCCAAGCCGCCTTGGAGTGCTGCTGGGTGCTTTCTGGGCGCGTCTTCTGATGGGAGTGTCGTGCGTGGGGTCTTCTCCAAGGGAGGGTGGGAGGAGGCCCCGTTGGGTGGCTAGAAGCCAACGGGAGTCAACGGCGCTAGGACACGACTCCGTTCCCAGGCCCCATTGAGCCCAGGAGAACGAGCCTGAGAGGGGGCTCAGCGGGGTCTGGGGCAGGCGGGCCAGCCTGAAGACCACCTCTGGGGCAGGCGGTCTTTGCGGTGCGAGGGGCAGCAGCTCAGAAGCTCTGCTCACTTTTAGGCAGGGCTGGCTGGAGGACCTCTCTTGGCCCAGGGATGCCCCCCCCCCCCCCCTTTGCCCCCCCCCGCCCCGGGGTGTGGCCCCAACCCGGCCCTGAAGCAGGATTCAGTCCGTGGATGGGGAGGGGTCGTGCCCCCATGGTGCTCGCTCTGCAGTGCCGCCTTGGCTGAGGGCGAGTCGCGGATGAGAGCAGAGACGCTGGCCCTTCAGGGAGCAGCCATGGCGCACGAGGCAGCGCCGTGAAACGGGTCCCGGGGAGGATGATGAAGGCTGTGTGCAGATGAAGGCTGCCCTGGAGCAGACCTCCAGGCCTCTCCAGGCAATCCGTGGGGTGTAGCCCCTGGCAGCCCTGTCCTCGGGCGGGCCTCTCTCGCCCGTTATTACATTGACGGCGTTCCCTGCTCTCCTCGCGCACTTGTCTGTCCGGGCATGCGCTGACCGTGACGCCCTGAGGGGCCGGGGCGCTCTCGTCTCGCATCGGAAAGCAATGCGCCACTGCCGGGTCCGAGGAGGGATTCCGGACGTGGAGGGCGATGGTGCTGCTCTCGTGCATTGGGCCAGGAGCGCCCAGAGGTGCCAATAAGCCGAAGGCATCTTACCTTTGAATGAGAGCGTTCGTATTTAAAATGTGCATCTCAGCTTTGCTTGAACGTTTTCATTAAAAATGGCAAATGCTAGGAATGGGCGCAGGATCGTGTTTCTGGTCTACGCAGCACTTCTCTTAAGATCAGGGCGAGGAGACGGTAGATCTCCAGATGCTTTGAACTTGGGCTCCCCGCATTCCTGACAATGGGCCACGAGGGCAGGGGCTTCTGGGAGTCGAAGTCCAAACCTCTGGAGACCTGCTCCCTTAGCTCAGTCATTCATGACCAGCTGCCCGCTCGGATTATGGCGCTGGGGGTCCTTCAGCTGCAGGCAGAGGTGAGGCGAGGTTGGTCCCACAGGTGCCCCTGTGACAGCTGCCCCCTTGTCTTGCAGTGGATGATGGACTCGGTTTCCTGCCCACCTTTGGCCCGTGCTACATCAACCTGTATGGCAGCCCGCGGGAGTTCACCGGCTTTCCAGACCCCTTCGAGGAGCTCAACACGGGCAAGGTGAGGCCGCCGGGTTCCGTTCTTCCGGCCTGAGAGCCCCCCGGGTGCCAGTCAACCGGGTGCCGGTGGCTTGGGGCCTTTCGGCGGCCGGCTCCGGGGGGCCTCAGGGTGGAACCTCCCATGCGGGCTGGCGCTGTGTGCCGCTGGGGGCTGGGGCGGGAGAAGGTGGCTTCGTGCATGGGGCTCCCGGGCATTTCGCAGCCCCCTCCCCAGGCGGGAAGGTGTGTTCCCTTCCCCGACCAGCTGCGATGGGGCTCATTGCAAATGAGTCTCGGCCACTTCCTTTTACCTGAACCCCAGCCCCGCACCCTCCCTGCAAAAGGGCATTGTGGGCGCTCCCAGCCCCCGCTCCGTCGGCTGGGGGGCTGCCTGGAGCTCACGCCAGGGCTTCCGACATGCCAGCCACGGACTCAGTCTCTGAGCTGAGCCCCCTTCCCGGTCCCCTTCTGCAGACTGGGCCCGGGAGAGATGGGGCGGCCGCGCTTGTGGACCTCGAAGCCTTCGGCGCGCCTGCGGATCCTGCGCTTGTTGGCCCCCCGGCCACGGCCAGCTGGGCTGTTCCTCGGTCTTTGGGCGCTCGGTCCCGAAAGAGGCACCTGTGGGCCCTCTTAAAGTTTTCCGGAATGGCTTTGCGGCCTCCATGCTGGCCAGGACCCATCCGTCTCTCGCTCGGCGGGACTCGGGGCGGCAGCCCCAGCCCCGAGGGCACCTCGACGTCGAGGCCTGGAAGGGTGTGCTGTCGTGCTCCAGAGTGGCGTTAGTCCCTGGGAGACGCGGCTCCCTGGGAGGTTGGGAGGGTGTGTGGAAGAACGGACTCGGGTTCAGGAGGCTGCCAGCCTGAGAGGGCCCCTGACCGAGCCGCATTTTCTTTTCCCCGCAAAGGGAGAGGGTGTGGCTTACCGGGGCAGGTTGCTGGTGGAGCTGGAGACCAAGTTGGTGGACCACGTGGAGCAGAAGCTCGAGGATCTCCCCGCCGACAACATCCTGCGAGTGGAGGTACCGCTGGCGCGCGGCAGAGCTGAAGGAGGGCAGCTGGGCAGGGAGGCGCCCCGGCTCTCTCGTCGGGACATTTAGGGCCAACCAAAACCCAGGAAACGGTGCAGGGCACTGAGTTCTGCAGAACTCTGCGTCACCCGGCAGTGGACGGTGGGGAGGGACAAAGGAGTCCTGAAGTTGGGCGGCCGTTGAGCCTGCGGTTCAGAGCATCCCAGTTTCAGCTTGGAGACCTGCGGTCCGGAGGAGTCAGCCAGGGTTGGGCGTTGCAGGACTCGGGCTGCGCCCAGCAGGGCTCCTGGGGAAGGAGACGCAGCGGCCCTTTCTGAGCTGGCTGCTGCCCTGGGCATTGGCGCGCCCTTCCTGGGACGCCGTGGGTGCCTGCGCTGCAGCAGTGGCCTTTGGAAAAGCCGTTTCAGCTGGCCACGTCGCCATTCGCTGGAAGAAAGCACAGATCCTCTCGTGGTGGAACGGTCGCTGGTCGCTCCCCCGAGGGCATTTTAAGGTGTCATCCTGTGCTTTTTAGATGAAAATGAGGTCCAGAAATCAGGACTGTGCCTGTAGGCATTTCAGTTGCTCTATTAATTTTGTGCAAATAAGCCACCTCGGCAAAACGTGTCCTGAAAGTCAGCATAAAAGTTTCCCAGACAAGTAATTGCTATTTCTCATCCCAAAGGAAAAATGCTAGTCTGCAGTTTCCATTCCTCTGACTCCCTGTCAACCTCGGCTCTAGCATTACATGTTGCTTCTCGGGTTGTGCCCGAAACTGACACCCTCCCCCCGCACGGGGGGTGCACAGCCTTGGCCGATGCGCTCGGGGGACCGCGGGGCACCCACAGCGGGCCTTTGCGCCTCTGAGAGCGACCGAGGATGCGGGGACGCGCCTGTCTCTGGCACCGGGAACAGCCGGGCGGTGCTCGGCATGGAGAAGACGCGAGGTCCGGCCCAAGGACCGAATCGGGCAAGCAGGCGAAGCTGCCCCTGCAGATTTGCCCCTTTTAAAAGCGTGGCCCTCCCAAGAGAAACTGCAGGCCGGCTGATCCAAGGGAGCACGGAGCAGGAGGGGAGGTGCCCGTGAGCAAAGGCCGCTCGTCTGGGGAACCCAAGGCCACGCAGACCCCCGGGGCCTGGGCCTTGCTTTCAGCGAGCAGCCTGGGCGGTGGGCAGGCAGCCCCCCCCCCCAGTCTGGGGCTCCAGCCCTTGCTGGAGGGCTGCCCAGATCCCTGCAAAAGCGCACCCCGGTGTGGCCATGCGAGGGCTGGTCCCGCAAGGGCAACCGGAGCCGGGCCGCCTGTGGGTGCTCAGCGCTCTGGAGCCGCTCCGGGCAGCTGCCCCCTGCCCAGGCCCCCAGATGCTCCGGGCTCCTCCACTGGGCCGGCAGCGTGACCCACACGCCTCCCCCTCCCTCTGCCGCAGAAGTACCTGCGCCGGCGGAAGTACTGCCTCTTCGCTGCCTTCTACTCGGCCACCATGTTGCAGGACGTGCAGGACGCGGTCCAGTTCGAGGTCAGCATCGGCAACTACGGGAACAAGTTCGACAACACCTGCCTGCCGCTGGCCTCCACCACGCAGTACAGCCGGGCGGTCTTCGACGGTGAGCCGCGGCCCGCGGGCAGGGCAGGGCAGGGCCCGGCCCCTCGCCGCCCCGAGAGGACTGCCGCTCGGGACGCATCCCTGGCAGGCGTGCCCATCTCGCTTGAGGAAGGGCTCCCGAGGGACAGGGGGCCCGTCCCCGGGCTCTTCCTGGCCCGGTGTATTTTGAAGGGCTGCAGAGTCGCCCGGGGGTGGCTGGCTCTGCCCATGCTGGTCTCTCTTGTGTCTCTCATTTTTCCAGGCTTAAATTTGGTTTGCCTCTAACTCTGAATATTTCTTCAGTCTAACACTCAGTCCATCCCCAGTGTTGAGTTTTTTTTAAAGTTTGCATACAAATTCATAAGCTTTAAGCAAACCTTACCCCAAATACATTTTCATATACATCTTAGAGTAATATGCATGTGTTTGCCATCTGCTTTTCTAACGTAATGCATTTTGAATGCTGCTTCCCCCAAATAACATAAGCGTTTTTCTATAGATTTTTTAATGGGAAGAATCTGATTTTCAGGGCTTCCTGCATGATTGATTGTGCCTGCATGGTCTCTCACTCGCAGAATTTGCAGGGCCTTTTCACCGCAGCCCCCTCCTCCAGAGCCTTTGCCGTGTTTTCCAGCCGTTTTGGTGTGTGTTAAGAGCGCAGAGAGCCCGGCGCACAGCTCCGAAACGGAACGAAAGCCTCAGTTGCGACGGCACGTCTGCGGTGCGGGGCTGCCTTGCTCTCCCCGTCCTCCTCGCACGTTCTCTCCCGCTGGGAGCCGCTTGCCTCCTTGCACAACGTCCGGCGCAGTGGGCCTTCCACGGAGTGGTGCGATAGGCTGGGGGGAGGGGGGGCTGAGTGAGCCCCCTGAGGAAGCAGGCGGGGCTCGCCTTCTCTGGAGCTGCCGCTCCTGACGGTACGTCGAGGGGCCGAGCCGGGTCTCCGGAGTGCCGGACGGGGCCGGCCTGGAGGCCGGGCCAACGCCGGCCTTCTCTGCCTTCCCCACAGGCTGCCATTACTACTACCTGCCCTGGGGCAACGTGAAGCCGGTGGTCGTGCTCTCCTCCTACTGGGAAGACGTCAGCCACCGAACGGACGTGCAGAACTTGCTCTGCCACGCTGCAGACCGGCTGGTGAGGGAGGCGGCGGGGAAGGCCGCCCGGGGGCCCCGCACAGGCCCCGAGCCCCGAAAAAGCTCCGGGAACAGGCGCCCAGCTCCGGCGGCCCTTGGGGAGCCGGCTGGTGCGTTCCATGTGTGCGGCGGCCCCGGCTGCGGGCCCAAGGGCACCCGGCTGGGCCAGCGACCGGTGCGGGGAAGGACCTTCCGGGGCCAGCTGCCGGGGCAGGCTGCTCGAGGGCCACGCTCCCTTTCGTAGGAGCCCTCGGGGGCCGCGCTCCAGTGGGGCAAACGGGGTGAGGCCGGAGACCGCAAATGCTAGCAAGCCCTTCTTGCCCCGGGTAGAGGCGTTGCCACCCGGCCTGACGGGGGAAGGCATGCAGAAAGGAGGGCCCACCACCGAGCCGGGGAGTGCGCCCAGCCGCAGACCCCCAGCAGCCGGGCTGGGATGCTGGCCGGGCTCAGTCCCGCACCGGGGAGCGTGGCCACGCTCGGCCTTTGCCGAGTGGGCGGAGCCTGCAGCCCGGGGGGGCAGCCCTGGGGGTGGGGCTGGCTGGAGCTGGGGGGGGTGAGCCTCGGTGGGTCAAGGGAAGGGGCCAGCGGGGCATCAGGCCGGAGCTGCGGCCAGAATGAGAGCGGCGCTTCCCACACCGAGGGGACCGGCAGCCTCCCGGCCGCATCCTTGGCAGTGGGAGCCCCCCAAGGATGCCATAGGTTGACCAGGCGGCATGTACATATTCCGAAATGAAGTAGATGCATAAAAATCCTGGCCCCTCGGCAGGGGACTCTGCTCCCTCCCCCGGGACTTCCGTTTCTCGAGAGGGAGGCTAGGACCCCGGTGCCTCAGGTCGTGTGCTCAGGTCCGAGGGCGGCAGGCCACGGAGCCGAGCGCTGGAGGCTTCGCTCGGCACCTGGAGCTGCGGGGGGCTCCCCTGCCTGCCCTTTTCCGCATGGCCACGGGCACAAGTAAGGCCCCGGCGGGCGGGGGCTCCGCAGAGCTTTCCCGTGGCGGTCTTCCTGCCTGCACGCGGGTGGCCTTGTCCCTTCCCCGACGGGCGCATTCAGACACGCGCCTTCGCCCCTCGTGCTGTAAGTTGCCGCAGCCACGGGGCGCCCTGGGCGTTGCGCCCTCCCTGCCTTGACGCCCGCAGGGCGCAGCCGCGCACAGGACCTCTGCTGGGCGGGGGGCCCCAGAGAAGCCCTGGCGGCCGCAGGGAGGCCCCGCAGGGCTGTCGTTGGCCACCGGGCCCGGGGGGGGGGCGGGCTGCCCCGTGGGCGACCCCTCGCCCGCGCCCCTGCGGCGTGGCCGTCGGCGCGTCTGTGGCGGCCTGTGGATTTTGCGCGCTCTGCCCGGTGCAGGAAGCGAACCTGGAGCTGTTCCTCCTCGCCCTGAAGGCCAAGTGCCCCGCCGGCGACCTGGACGCCCTCGTGGCCCGGCTGATCGATGAGATCATCGCGGACTGCAGGTAGGGGCGGCCGCCGCGGCCGCCGGGCTCTGGCGTGCCGCGGGTTTATGACAGGCGCGCTTGTTTGGCTTGGATGGGGCCCCGCAGCCGAAGAATGCCGCCCATTGCTGGGGCCGCCGCACAGGCCAAGGCACGGAGTTGAAAAGGTGATATTTAAGCAGGTCGTAAATTTCCCCTCGCCGGCCCAGCCGGCCTGAATGGGCCCCATTGTCGCTCGGGGTGAGCCGCTTGGACGGCTCCGGCTCCGTCTCGGAGGGGATCCCCCGGCGTGGTGGGTGAAGCCGCCGCCAGCGCTCCGTCGCGGGCCCTGCTGGTCACACGCGCCCGTCCCTCACCTTGCCTTCGGCGGGCCAGGCTGGGGGGGGCAGCCCGCGGCGGCTCCCCCAGCTGCACCGCGAGGGCTGTCGCCGTGGCGCCTCTTTACAGCCCCCGTGCCTTCCCACGGCCATCCCAAGCCCCGCGGCTCTGGCACGTCCTCGTGTGCCGGGGGGTGCTTGGGGGTGCCACGTTTCCCAGCGTCTCATGGCTGCGCTGAGCCTCGCTCGGCACGTCTGTCCAGGCGACTGCATCCGCCTTGCTTCTCGAGTGCAGAGCGGGCAGAGTGTCCCCGGGCGGACCAGGGCCGTAGCGTGAGGGATGGGGGCGCCTGGAAGGCCCCGACTGGCTCCCTGCTCCTGCTCGGGAGTAAAATGGGAAGGAAGGCATGGCTGCTAGGCCCGCCATTCGGGTGCTGTCTCTCCTGGACCTTGTTCCAAAAGGTCCAATCCATAAATCCAACGTTTATGGACTGGACGGGGCCGCCCAGCCATCTCAGCTGATAAATCCCAAGGATTTTCACTGGTTGGTTAAGCAGCGAAAGTAAAGAGGCAGTTTTGAAGGTGCCTCATTTCGTACGCTGCCCATATACTCCTTCTTAGAAGGGGTGGGGGAGTCCCTGACCGGCTTCTGCACCCTCCAGGCATGTGGAATTATAGCTCCCTCTGTCAAACACACGGTGCCATGGATATCCACCATGCTTTACAAAGTAATGTGAAGAGAGTTCCCTGCCCCAAGGAGCATACAGTTTCTGTGCAGTCAAAGGGGCAGACAATTCTTTAAATTTAACCGATTCAGAATATTACTGGGCAATGCAGGAAGGGAAGGGAGGAGAAGGGCGAATGTGACGAGGGCCCGAGTGGGCAAGGGCGGCAAGCAGTCGGCAGCATCCTGTCACTTGGCTGACGGTCCATCCCCCTGGCGGGCCAAACCCTCGGTTCCCACAAGGGGCCCCGGCTGTGAGGCCCCCTTCGTGGTGCGTCTCTGCACAGCCTCCGGACGAAGACCCAGCACGGCTTGGTCCTGGCAGAGTTCAGTGCTGGGGTATGAGAGAAATAATGAAGGGAAGAGTGCTTCTGGGCATGTGCAGTGACACCCCATTCAAAACAGAGGGAAAGCACCAACGGCTGGAATGGGGAAGGGGAGCGGACCTCGGAAGGATCCAGAGGACGGTTCCTTGCCCAGCGCGCTCAGACTCCAGCCTGGCTCTGGCCCCGCTCACTCATGAAAGAGGAGCCCCCCGTGTCTCCCACAGTGTCTCAGAATAGCCCCCAAGTTGAAGCGGGTGCTGTGCCCGGAGGGACCCCGGTGCTTGCTTTTCCGTGAGGGAACCAAAGCCGAGATGCTCCCGAGGGAGTGGAATGAAAGGTTTTCCGTGCATCCCGGAAGGCAGTGGCCGAGCCTCCTTGCCCGCCCTCCTTTCAGCCGAGATGAACTGGATCGCTTCCCCGATGGGCTCTGTTTCAGCTCACGGGAAGGGACCCTCAGATTCACTTCACACCCTCAGATTCACAAGCGCTGGGGTCTGGGACGCGGGGAGCACTTCAGCCAAGCTGCCCTGGGCCGGGGTGGGAGTCCGGGAAGGCCCGAGGTCGGACGGTGGGGCCCGAAGGCCTTTTGCCCTCCGTTCGCTCCCTGGGGAGGGGGCCGCGGGAACGTCCGTCGGCGGAGCAGGCGCCTCGACCCTCCTTCCAGCAGGTCGCCTGCACAGCGCGTGGGTCCGAATTGCCCCGTGCGGGACCAGCCCACCTGCCAGCGCTTGGCATATTCCCGGGAATGTTCCCAGTGCCGCTACCATTTTCAGTCCCGTTTCTGTCCCGCCCAACAGGCAGAGCAGTCTGGGTGCTTTGCAAACAAAACAAAACAGCCCGTATGCCATATATAGCTTAGTATAAATCTACTTAGATACAAAAACTAAGCATTCAACTCGATTTTAAGAATCAACATGGAATAATAAACTGGATCAGGTGTGGTCAGGTGCAGGGGCGTAGAGGGATTCTTAAGGTGGCACAAGGTGACATGGGCACAAGGTGGGCCTCGCCGGGGGGGAGCGCGTTTCATGGTTGGGACCACCACCAAGTCGGTCCTGTCACTGTCCCCCTCCGAACCTCCAGAGGAGGGCCCTGAAGGAGCCCGCCCCCAGCACGGGCGGTGTCTGGTCGGTTTGCACCAGGCAAGGCGTAACTCGGAAGCAGCACCTTCAGTCGGCCCCAGAAACTTGCAGGCAGTCCGGATTAGCCTCCAGGTCCTCCTGTCCGTCTGGCCGGCACGTTTTTCACAAGCTGCAGCTCCTGAGCCATCCTCAAGGGCAGGCCCACGGAGAACACCCTGCAGTAGTCTAGTCTGGAGGTCCTGGGAGCACAAACGGCGGACCAGGTTATCCCTGCCCGGGGGGGGGGGGGTGCAGTGGGGCTCCCAGGCAACCCTGGCAGAGGGCACTCGGGGCCTCTCCCGGCTGTGCTCCTCTGGGGGCGTGCAGCCCGCCCGGAGAAGGCGCACGGCCTCCAGCGTCACGCTGTTGCGAGGGAATGCCTTCCCGGCTGCTGCGAGGGCTGCAGCAAGCACGGAGGTGGAGGGTGCCAGCTCCCCTGCGGAAAAGCGGGGGGGGGGGCTGGCTCAGCTCCCCATCGCCTGCTGGCCCATCCCTGCATGGGGGGAGATGTTGCGGCCGCCCCCGTTGTGCTGCCGGAACAGGAGGCCCTGTGCTTGGCCCCGGCCAGGACAGGCCCTACGGAGTGAGGGCCGGCTGCACGGGGCGGGTGGTGCTGGGGGGGCGGGGGGCTCAGGCCTCCCTTTGGCGGCCTCGGGGGCCATCGCCCCCCCCCGATGACCCCGAGGGCGCGCTGATGCTCTGGCTTCATTGCTCTCCGCAGCCAGCCGCTGGTCGACGTCACCCAGAAGCCGGCCAGCACGCACCTGGACCAGTATCTCTACCGCTTCCGCACCACCAACCTCGGCCAGATCGTCCAGGCGGCCGAGCGGCTGAAGCACGAGGACGCCGACCCGCAGATGGTGCTGGACCAGGCCGAGGACTGGCTCGCGAGGCTGCGGTCCATGGCGGAGGAGGTGCGGGGTCTCCTTGCTTGCAGGCTGGGGGCATTCCAGGCGCGCTGTGCGCTTCCTGAACCATCCATGTGGGGTACCTCTTGGCCGGGGCGGGCCAAAAACGGGGGCCAGGAGACCAGCAGGGGCCCCGTGGGAGGGCAGAATCCGGGGAGAATCCTCACGCAGAGCTGGCAAAAGCACCCAGGCCGAGGGCCAGGCGCTCGGGGCAGCGTCTCGCTGCTGCACGAACGTGGCCATTGGGCCAGCCAGCGGGAGCCGCAGCCCGGTTCTGTTTCCACTCCCAGCCACGTTGCGCAGGTGGAATCGGGCCCCCTTGGCTTTTTTTGGGCGACGGCGACAGAAGTTAAGGCTTGCGCACACCTGGCGTGGGGCGCCTGGGTCTCCTCTGCTGGGCGGGCAGCCTGCCTGCCTGCCTGTTCCCTGTGTGCCGGGAAGAAGTTGTTTTGGCCTGGGAGGTTGGATCTGGAAATATATTTATCTAAAACAATGGTACGCCGCCTATGGGGCCATCGTGTCTCTAGGCGGTCACAATCAGAAATTGAAAGCCGTAGTAAAAACTGACTGGAACGAAAAGCATCCATTGTTCCAAAACATGCAATATCTGTCAGAATAAATGCAAGCGCAAAGCAAACAAATTGCAAGCCAAGTCGTTGTGCTGCAGTTGCTGCCCCGGCCGCCCTCCGCCCGGCTGCGAGGGTGGCGGGTGCTTGGCAGGAGCGCCACCCCGTACGGCGCCCTCCCCCTCGACCATCCTGCCCGCCACAAAGCTGCTTGCCAGGATACGATCCCTCCGTCCAGCCAGCCAGCAATCGCTTCTGCTTTCGCGTTTCTATCGCACTTTCCTCCGAGCAGCTCAGAGTGGCCCAGCGGCCCCTTTCCCCCTTCCGCTCAAGTTCCATCCCTGCCCCCCTGGTGGGGGGGTCAGGCTGGAGGCAGCGGCCGGAGCAGGGCTGGCCGGGCAGGGCCTGGACCCAGGCCTCTCTGGACCGCACCTGCGCTGGACCCGTGCTGCCTGGGGCCGGCTCCCGGGTGGACGCTGCAGAGGGCCCCGTGCGCATCGATCACGCGGGATGGGGCCGCCCCCCCAGCCCGCGTCCCGGGGCCTCCTGCCTTGCGAGGGCTCCGCGCGGAGGGGATTCCTCGGCCAGCACGCAGCCCGGACGGGGCTCCGGCTGGACCAGAAGCCGCTGGGGGTGCCCACGGCTGCTTTGGAAGCCCCTCTGGGACATTCGGTCCTCCGGTGGGAAGGGGGCCGGCGGGGGGGCACCCTCACCTTCCCGGCACGGAGGGGGCCGGCCGCCTCCCCCATGCCTCCTGCCGGGCTGTGAGCAAGCAGTGCCCCAGGGGGGGCGGGGAGAAGGGGGCTGCCAGGGGGCTGTCACTGGGCCCCGGGAGCGCGGGGCTCCCCCTCCTCTGGGGCCGCGGCAGGCAGTGGGCCGAGGGAGCAGAGTGGGCTTCGTTGTGGCCTTGCTTGGATTGTGAGGTGCTCAGTGCCGCCTCCCCCACGGGGTGCCCTCCAGGTGTGTTGGACTGCAGCACCCATCAGCCCCAGTTCACACAGCCACGGGTCAAGAATGCTGGGAGGTGCAGTCCAAAGCACCTCTTCCAGATGGCTGGCTTGCTCTCACGAAGGAGACAAGCATGGCGATTGTGTACAGTGTGTGTGTGTGTGTGTGGGTCACATCGGGGGGCCTTTGCAGGGCCTCCCTTCGTGCCTGTGCTAGTCCCTGCGCTGCCTCACGACCCGCCCCCGCCCCCAGTACATCGGGGCACATGGGCCACATGGCTGCTGATCGCTGGGCCGCCAGACCCTTCTTGCCCTGGCTGGCTTGGATGGGCCAGGGAGGGGGGCTCTGGCGCTGAAGGACCCGTTGCTCTGGGTCTCTGCAGCTGCTGCTGCTGCAAGCCCCCCGGCCTGCTCGGGTGGAGGCTGGAGGAAGGCGGAATGGCTTGGCCGCCTGCACGTGGCCGGGCGCAGGCACAGGGGTCTTGAGCTGCATGTGCATGCGCTTCGCAGCGCCCCCCCCCCCCACGGCAAAGATGGGAGGGGGGCAGTTGGCTTCTGAGGAGCAAATGCAGCTTTAGCAATCCACCCAAGCAGGCTTCGCAGAAAACAGTCCCTGTGGGGTGGGGTGTGGGGGGAATCCCTGAAGGAAAAAGCTGCCCCCAGCACTTGCTTCCTCTTGGACAGCACGAGGCTGCAAGAACTTAGCGTGTTAGAGACAAGCTTTCAGGACACACAGATCTCTTCTTCATGCGAGCTGCTGGATGCAACAGAGGGGGAGTGCGGGAATGTTGTTGTATTTATTGAAACTGTAAGCCCTCGGGAGACGCATAGCGATTTGGCGGGTTCGAACTACCCCAGATAAATGAATCAACAAGCAAATTCCTGAGCAGGCCGGGGCCCTCCATCGCAAGCGGCCGCTTCTTGCTGGCTGGCTGGCTCAGGTTGGCCGCCCGCCGCCCGCCCTCACTCGCCCACCTGCCTTGCAGCCGCAGAACAGCCTGCCGGACGTCGTGATCTGGATGCTGCAAGGGGACCGCCGTGTGGCCTACTGCCGGCTGCCCGCGCACGAGGTCCTCTTCTCCCGGAACGGGGCCAGCTGCTGCGGAAAGCACTGCGGGAAACTCCAGACCATCCTCTTGAAAGTAGGTGGCCACGGACGCGGCCTCTTGCTCTCTTTCTGTGTGCGAAAGCTCGAGCACCGGGTGGGTCTCGATTCTGGAAGGGAAAAGGAGCGGCTGCTGGAAGGGTTTGCAGAGGCTTTCACCCCAAGCCCCGCGTTTCCCCTCCCGCTTCCGCCATCACGGGCAGTGCTGGCAGGATGTAACGATATGTCAGGTTTGAAAAACAGCTCAATTCATGTCCTTGTTTTTGCGGTGGGGGTAGGAAAAACGTCAGGCACTCCCTGCAGTCGTCCCCAAACGGTTCTACTTCCAGAAGAACAGGAGCAAGAGCAAAGGGGAAGTGGTGGGGCTGGAGGGCTAGGAGGGGGCCTCGGTGGCGGCACCTGAAGGGGGGTCGCTTCTGTGATCTGCTCAGGATTTATTAATTAAAAGTTGTCCTAAGCTGTGGAGTGGAATACCGTCAGCATAACTCTCCGGGTTCTGGAGCTACCGAATGCGCCAGCAAGGAGATGCAGCCGTCGTTGCCGAAGGAAAAGGCAGCCGGAGCAGCACCCGGGTGCTGGAATGCCCAGAGGAACCAGAAATTAACTATCGGGGCCACCCCAGAGTTTCCGGGAAGACTTGGACTGCCCCGTGGGCCACAGAGAGAGGCTAGGGGGCTGGCAGTCCTTTCCCGGCCCCGTGTTTTGGCCAAAGCAAGATGCTGTTGGAATGGGGAGGGGGCACCGTCCCCCAGTAAAGCAGGTCTCCGCGAGGCCCACCTGCAGGACGCGGGTCTCCCCAGCTGCCGTTCAGAGGCTCTGGCACTGCTGGACGGGGAGCTCGGAGTCGAGCTGGGAGGCTGGCTCCTCGTAGCTGGGCGGAAGAGGGGTCCTCGGGAGGCCAGACTGGACTCGGGGGGCGAGGCCATGTGCAGAGCGGAGGGGGGTGCCGAAGGTGCCGCTACGCCTGGGCCACGGAGCCAGCCAAACCCACGGAGCGCTCAGCTTTGATTGCTCTGCGGGGGCAACTTTCAGTGGGATTACAGCTGGGGAGGGAAGCGGTCTTTTCTGGCTTGCAGAAATCCCATTCCCCACCCCTTGGGTCTGGATCAGCGTGTGAATTATCCATCCGATTTAGGGTGGCTCGGGTGAGAAATGCATTGGCTGGCTTTGCATTTTGTAAAATCACGATACTTCTGAGTGATGATTTCTGAGCGAGCACCTATTCTGGTGAACACGTGCACGGTCCGTGTGCCTGCTGCCCCCACGCCCCCGGCCAGGCACGGCCGCTCTTAGTCCCTCTGCAAGGGAGCCCTGCCACGCAACCCCCCCCCCCCCGAGCCCCATAGTGGTGTCTGCGAAGCCCAGCCCCGTCCTTCCTCCTCCTCCTCCTCCTCCTGGGCCCTGCTTCTTTCCTTCCTTCCTCTCTCCTCTCTCCTGGGTTTAGTTCCCTTTAGGATTCCCAGGCGGTGCCCCTGTGGGCCAGCCCACGTGTGGAGAGGAGGGGTCCCTTCGGGGCGCCCCGGGCAGAACTGCCTTCTGCCTGATCCAGCAGAAGTCCCAGAGCTGGTGCAGCATCTCCCTCTCCCCCTGCCCCCCCCCCCCCGAGTCGGGGCCGGCTCCTTCCTCACGGGCTGGGCCACAACATGCGATGAGGCCGGCAAAGGGCTCCGACCTCAGGGCTGCCTACGGCTTCCTCCGTGACGGAGCCTGCGGGGCGGCCGCTCTGGGGTTTGACAGCCCGGGGGGTCCCAATTTCTTTCCAGCGCCCTCAGGAGGAGGAGATGGGGCCCAGGGTCCCTGCGCAGATCCGGGTTCGGCTGTGGCTGGGCCTGGGCGTGGACGAGAAGGCGTTCAACGAGTCGGCAGAGGGGAGGCTGTCGGTCTTTGCTGAAACGGTGAGCCGAAAGCATCTTGTGGTCCGGTTTGGGGGCAGGTGGTGGTGGGGGGCCTGCTGTTCTGATGTTGTATTGGATGTGGGGCAAGGAGAGGCCAAGGACAGACGCAAACCAAGCGGCAAAACACTTGCTGACTTGAAACGCAGTTTGAATTGCCTTGACTGAAAATCATGTGTTCGTATTTGTATAATTGGTGTTGACGGAGGTCTGTCCTGTTAGCTGGTTAACTTGTCGCAGAAAAACGCGGTTGCAGTCCGCAAGGCCACAGGGGTTGTGGGTTTGTGGGTTTGTCCGGGCCAGAGAAGGGGCCGTGCCCCGACCTTGTCCGTCAAACAAGTCGCTCCAGCACCCGCTTAGCGACTCGGGGGCAGACGCCCAGCCACGGGTGCGCCGGAGGGACCCTGGCGCGGTGACGTTGCTGATCCGTCGCCCTCGGCCTTTGCCGGCCCTTTGCAACGCGCTCCCGGGGGCACGCTGGTGGCCATCCCCCTCGGCCCCACGCTGGTGTGGCCGCGGAACCTGTCCAGACGCAGCCGCCGGGCCTGCGCACCCCTCCGCCTCCGCTGCTCCGGGCGGGGGGAAGCGTGCCCACGTCCGTGGGCCCTTCCGCCCCTTCTGCGCTGAGTCCTCTCCTCTCCTTCTCTCCTCGGTGCCTCAGTATGAAAACCAGACCAAGCTGGCGCTGGTCGGGAACTGGGGCACGACCGGCCTGACCTACCCCAAGTTCTCGGACGTCACCGGCAAGATCAGGCTGCCCAAGGACAGCTTCCGGCCCTCCGCGGGCTGGTCGTGGGCTGGCGAATGGTTCGTCAGCCCCGAGAAGACGTGAGTAGACGCTGGGCCGCCTCTGGGGGCTGGCCGCCCTTTCCTCTCAGAAGTGGGGCAAGCCCGGAGGCCCCGTCACACGGGCCCGGGCGAGCCAGGCCCAGGTCCAGGGTGGCCCGTGGCTCGAGGGCTGGGCCGGGAGGCCGGATCCTTCTGAGGGCTTCCGTACACCGTGCAGGCTTTTAAAAACCGCCACAGCCTGGCCTGGCCCTGTGCCTGTGCTCAGAAAGGGCGCAAGGACAGGGCACCACTGACCCCACTGACCGCGGCATGGAAGGCGCCTGGTGGGTCGCGTGGCCCCTGAGCCCCTCCTGGGAGCCGTGGTGCCTTTCTCCTGCCGAGAAGGGCCCCATGTGCACCAGCGGCCCCCTGAAGGGACGAGGCGCCTGGCCAGGGAAGAGCTTGGCTGGCAGGGGGCTTTGCGCCAAGAGCCCCCCCGGGAGCCCCTGCAGCCCCTCTGCTCTCCCTCCGTGCAGGCTGCTCTACGACGTGGACGCCGGGCACATGAGCTTCGTGGAGGAGGTCTTTGAGAACCAGGTCCGGCTCCCCGGCGGCCAGTGGATCCACATGCCCGAGGCCTACACAGACGTGGTGAGGAGCCCCCTCCGCTGCCGGCCTCGGGGGGCCTGCCCCGAGCAAGGAGCAGCCCCCGCCTCGCCCCTTCTCCCTCCGGTGGCGAGGAGGCGGCGTGGGAGGCGCCCTCACCAGAGTCTCCCCTTCCCTGCAGAACGGGGAGAAGATCCTGCCCAAGGACGAAATCGAGTGTCCCCTCGGGTGGAAATGGGAGGACGTGGAGTGGGACACGGACCTCAACAGAGTCGTGGACGAGAAAGGTATCTTGCAGGGGGGGAGGCTTTCTCCACATGCCCCGGAAACCCCTTCCCACTCCGTTCTGCATGGCAGGCTTCTCTCTGTGGAAGGCATCAGCCTGTGCAGAAGCGTTCAGGCTCCGGCAGCTCGTGGTCCTCTTGGGTGGGTCCCGTTTCTCTCGGAGGGGAAGGCTTGGCGGCACTTCACCGGCCCACCTTCTGCCTCGTGGGTTTGAGCGAGAGGCCGCACGTGCTTCCCGTTTGCGGGTGGCTTGGTAAATTCTACTCATCGAAGGTTTTCAAAAAATGGAATGCTCTTAAAAATGCATAATTGCATGCTTGGGAGCAGATGAGGGGTTTCTTCGCGAGAGGAAAAATGACGGCATCAGGTTGATGGAGAAAGCAGAGGAACTTTCCCAGGCCGGCGTCTTCTGGGTCTTTTGGGCTACAATTCCTCGCGTTCCTGAGGTCTGGCCTTGCTGGCTTGGGCTGACGGGTGTTCTGGACATGTGGCAGAGCCGCGGCCGGTGTGGCTGGTCACGAGCGCCTGACCTTTTTGAGTGCAGCTGCTTGTCAAACGCTCTGTGTCACTCGCTGCGGCACCTCTTGGACCCGGAAGGGCGGGCGCTGGCCTCGGCGCGAGGGCTGGTCAGCGGGCGGCTCCAGTTCGCCCCGTCCAGCCACTGCATGTTCCTAGCCTTCCGTGCGGCATTCCAGGACGGGGTGCAGTGGACGCCGTGCCGGCACGTGCGGAGCGGGGCTTCGTGTGGGGAAGGTCATGCCGAACATTTGGTGCTCTAAAAACCATCAGCACCGGTGTGCTTGCTTGCTCGCTCGCTCGCTCGCTTGCTCCGCGCGTTCCTTGACTTCAAAGCATGTCAGAATTGCAAACGGAGGGCCGGTTTTCAAACGCCAAAGGGCCCGGGATTCCGTTGCTTCAGCCCGCCGAGGGAGGGAGCATCCGGCCCTGCCGGTGGGGCGGAAGAGAGAGGTGCAGGGGCGAGCGACGCGACCCCAACGCTCCCCTGTCTTTGCCCCGAGGCTGGGAATACGGCATCACCATCCCACCCGACCACAAGCCCAAGGCCTGGGCGCCGGCCGAGAAGATGTACCACACGAACCGCCGCCGGCGTTGGGTGAGGCTTCGCAGGAGGGACTTCGCCCAGGTGGAAGCGCTGAAAAAGGTACGTGCGCAAGTGCGTGAGGAGCGAGCGCTCGGCGTCTTCCCCAACACACTGCCCTCCCTCTGGGTGAGCTGCTGCATAATTCCCATCATCCCCAGCCATCTCATCCTGGGACCCCCTACCAGCGGCCCTGCTGGTGGGGGATGATGGAGCTGTCGTCCCGCTCAGCACAGCATGAGGCCTTGCCCCAGGGTCCACAGCGGCCTTCAGGAAGGCCCCCCTGGCTGCCCAGTGCCAGGGCCGGCCTGTGCGGCCAGGCAGCTTTCTCTGCGCCCCCAGCCCATCCCCGCCCGCCTTGCTCGGCCACCGGGGAGGACCGGCGAGGAGAACAGAGGACGCCTCTCGCTGGGCAGGGTTCTGTCGCATCAAGCCCCCGGGTGCAACAGTGCCCAAGGACTTCCGAAGCCGTACGCTGGCGCCGGGCAGGGCGTCCCAGCCGCTCCGTCGGCCCTTCTCCCCTGGCTGGGGGCAGCATTTGGGGAGAGGGTCAGCAAGCAGCCCCCGCGCGCCTGCCCCTTGCCACGAGGAGAGCCCTCCGGGCCTGGGGAGGGGGTGGTGCCGGCCGGCCAGCGCAGTCGTCTCGGCGGGAGGCCGGGGGCCAGTGGGGCTGGCAGTGCCCCGGGCGGCCGCCAGGTGTCCCCCTCGGCCCACAGATGCCTCGTCCCCCCCCCCCCCGCCTTCCAGCCCAGTGGCTCCTGGCCCGCTTCGAGGGCAGCGGCCTTCCCGGGCTGGGATGGCTCGGCAGGCCATCGCGAGCCCCCGAGGGCCGGCGCTGTGTGGCCAGGCTGGCCGGGTGCCTCGAAGGAAGTGTGCCTGGGCTCCCACGGCAAGCAGCCCCGGGGACCAGTCGCCGCAACAGGGCGGCGTGCTGAGCGAGCCCGGCCAGCGTGAGGGTTCTGTGCCAGTGGCTTGCAGGGGAGGGGAGGACAGGGGTGGGCTGCATTCAGCTCCTTTCCCCTGCATGCCCCCCCCCCCCCGGACACTCATTTGGGCCCCAATCCGCAGGCGCAGCAAAGCAGTTGCTTCCGGGTGTCTAGACGGAGCGGAGAAGGCCTGTCGCAGGCGGACTGGAGCTGGGCTTCTGCAGACTGACCACACGGAGTGCAGGGGGCGGTTGCCCGGCAGTCCCTCTGTTGCCTTCCCTCCCTGAGTTTCGGACTGTAAGCCCCTTGGGGCAGAGATCCGCCCTTTGTATTTGCCAGGCAGGAAGTGGAGGGATGGCAGGCGAAACGGGGGCTGGGGGCAGAAGGGCACTTTGAAGTTACAGACAGGGTGTACCTGAGTGCACAGGTCGGCCCAGGAAGGTGTGCTCCCAGGCCTACCCCCTTCTTGCAAGAAGAGATGCTCCTGGATTCTCCTGGAGGCGCCTTTGTTTCGGTGGCTCCCTGGAGAGTAGAGCAAGGGGTTCAAGTGCTGTGCTTGTTCGTCCATCGGGAGCCAGGGACCCCGGGGAACCGCTGAGATTTGCCCGGAGACCAACCCTTGGCCTGCCCCGCTGCAGGACATCAGGCGCCCTGGTGGGCCTTGGCTGTTTTCGGGGTGCGGTTCATTGTCGGTCCCTGTCGGTGTCACGAATGGCCGGAAGGGGCTCTGCGGCAACATGCGGAAGCGAGAAGCGCCGCCGTCCGAGGCCCGGAAAGCGCGTTGAGGGGCCGAGGACCCTCCTATGCCGGAGCATTTTCTTCAGAGTTAACTTACGTAGGCCCCAAATAGGGCCCGGAGCAAAAGCATGTTTGGTGCAAAGGTATTCAAGCAAATTATCCTGATCCTGAAACTACCTGGAGTTCGTGCGGCAGGTTTTTAGTACAGCGCTGCACATTTGAAGAGGTGCAAAGTACTGGATCTGGCAAGTTGCTTGCACAAAGAGTGACGCACACTTAGACACCAAAGTGCTCCCTTAAAGTGGCCCACATCCCATCATCCCCAGGAGCCATTTAACCCGAAGCTCAAAGCACGATAGCGAGCTTTCCAACCCAGGGAGGTCAAGCGGCCATGCAGGCTCTCCTGGGTCGGTGGGTTCTCCGGTGGACTGTGGGTTACTGCCGCCCGCGAAGTTTCTGCGCTCTCCTCTCCAGAACAGTCTTCTCTTCCCGTAGCTTGAGAACGCCCCTGTTCCCTCTTCTTCCCACAGTTCAAACAGGAGGAGCTGGAAGGGGAGGGCTGGGAATATGCTTCCCTCTTTGGCTGGAAGTTCCACTTGAAATACCGCAAGACGGATTCCTTCCGCCGCCGGCGCTGGAGGCGTCGGATGGAGCCCCTCGAGCAGACGGGTGCCGCGGCTGTGTTTGCCTTGGAAGGTGCCCTGGTAGGTAGCCCCTGGATTTCTCCCCCTGCTGTCAGTTGTCCCACCTCTCTTCAGACCGGGGGGCTGCGAGGAGGGCTGGCAGAGGACGGCCAGGACGGTCCTGGGGCAGCCCCCGCCCCGCCCCGCCCCCTGTCCTGCCTCGCACCCGCTGGGCGCGCTCTCGGCCAAGCCTGCGGCGGAGCTGCCTGGAGGAGACGCGGTTTCGTGTATCCTTGCAGGAATCTGGAGAGCACAAAGCTCACCTGGGCAGAAGTTCAATGTCCGGGTTACGTCGGGGCCGCAGGCAGCCGGGACTGGGCGCTTTCCAACCTGGCGCTGGCTGGTCCTGCTTGGCCCTCGGGCTGGCGCTGGGCTGCCACCGGCGGAGATCCCGTAAAGGGCCTGGCCCGCGCGGTCGGCCTGGCAGGCGGCTGGGGCTGCACCCGCCCAGGCCGACCCAGAGGCTCCGCCACTGGCCGCCTGCGTCGGCTCTGGGCTCGAAGGGTCCTGGAGCAAGGCACCTTCCGCCCGTCCGTCTGCAGCAGCAGGTCCCCGCCTGTCCTTGTGGGCTCGCCTGACGGCCGGGCCTGAGCACCCGTTTCATCTTCCCCAGCGCAGCACTGTGGGAACCTAAAATGGCGGTCTAGGCCACACTCCCTGGCGCACGTGCCGCAGGTGCCCGGGACCAGGGTGGGCCTGCTTGGGAGGATCGGCCCCCGCGGGTGGTGCAGGGCGGGCTTGCCGGGCCAGGAGATGGACATGATGTGCCACTCCGCCCCTGCCCGCCTGAGCTGCGCTGCAGTCTCCTCTCTAGGTGGCGGGACGTTAATTTTCTCAGCAATTAAATACCGTCCCTGTTGCAGTGCAAGAGTTCTGGATGGCTGGGTCTGGAATGAGCAATCCAGAAGCAGTGTCTGGGCTCAGGCGATGCGGCAAGCCATGGTGGGGGTGTTGCCGCTGTTGGTCTGCCATGCAAGCTGAACCCAGTCATGGTTTTTCACCGTGGTAAGCTTGGTTTTTCGAAACCATGATAAGAAACCATGGTTTGCTCTGCGGCTTCTCTGTCCCACCATGGCTTGGCTTGTCCGAACCCAGCATCCTGGTTTCCGCAGCCTTACGCAATCGCCCCAGGGTCCCCCGGACGAGCGGCAACTGCAGGAGCTGCTCCGGCCTCTTTGGGTGGCGCAGTGAGGAAGAGGCGGGCAGCACAGGCAGGCAGGGATGCACCTGGGAATCGCGTTTCAGGCACAGTGGTTGATGGGATCATGGTGACCGCAGCAGAACCGAGCAGGGCGGGTGGAAACCACCTTAGCATAGAAACCGGCTGATCATTCGACAGGTGGATCAAGGAAGATTGCTGCCAGCGCTGCTCCCTCGGCCAACGGCCTTCCCGGCTGCAGACGGGAGCGCCCAGGGCCGCTCGCTGCAGCGGGGGAGCCGGCGGCGCCTGCTCCCGGGAGCCCTCACTGTACCTGGCGGGGGGGCCTCCTGTGCTGAGCTCTCGCCCGCCTTTGCACATGGATCCCAGGCACCGCTCGGCGTGGCGCAGCCCTTCTGTGCCCGAGGGCGGCCAGCGCGGGGCAGGTCCCACGGCCGAGTCGCAGCCCGGGCAGCGCGCTCCCTGGTCCGGCGCCTGTCGCGCCGGTCATGTTGCAGGCCTTCCTGCTCGGATGACCTCGCTGTGGCCGGAAGAGCCGCCTGCCTGCCTGCCCGCCTGCCTGCCTGCCTGCTTGCCACGTTTTTCTAGCCGGCGTAGATGCCGCTGGAACTGAGGCTGCCGTTCGGAAGGCTGAGGGAAGGACGTGCTCCGAGCCCCCCGCGTGAGCCGCCCCGCCCCACCCCACCCGCCCCACATTTATTTTCTTAACTAATATGCTGGCTTTCTTAAGACATTGGATTTCATAATCTCCTGGCTTTTCAAGGAGCGAAGGGGAACCAAAGCGCTCCAGCACAAAGGCGCTATTATGCTTTCCTTCCCTCCGCCTCTGGATTTTCCTTCTGTAGGCTGCATTTGTCCTTCCCCTCTCTTTTGACATTTGGACCAAGTTTTAAACAAGTCAATATATAAAATTTAGCCATGAGGTTGTGTGTGTTTTAAAAATAAAGTAAAATAATTTTTGTATATTCTAATGCACTCGGAGAACCGGCCAAGTTTCCCTGCCGTGTAATCTTGTCTGCGGCTCCCCTTCGAATGAGGTTCAGTGGCAGCTCCGCTTCGTGGCCCCCGCAGCCCCCCCAGGATGTCCAGGGAATGGGCACCTTGTGCACAGAGCTTAGCTGAAAAGTGTGCCTGGTTGTGTTTCCGTACTGCCCTGGAGCAGACGTCCTCTGGCCGGTCACAGCAATCAGCAGGGACCACACCGTACATGGATGCAGTGGGAAAAGCAGCCGCTGCCACTCTGCAGATGCAAAGCGTCTCTGAGGCCGCCCGATGCCCTTCTCGCATGCTCTGGAGCGCTGCAGGATTCCTTGGCTCCTCTGACCTCGGTGCTCTGCCCCTTCGGCCATCCGTGCTGGGTGCCCCCCCCGAGGCCGCAGCTGGGCCTGGGTGGGGACAAGGAGGGTGCTGGGGCAGGACGACCGGGCCAGCACCCCAGGGAGACTGGCCCGCAGAAACGCCCCCCTCGTGCATGCCTTGGCGAAGTGGGGGCGCCCCGGTGCCGAAGGGACAATGCTGCCCGGGCGCTGGCCCTTGGAGGCCCCCCAGCGCTGCGGGGGCTGCCAGGGAAGCGGGGCTGCGAGCCGCTCGGCTGCCTCTCGGTCCAGACCCATGTCCCCAGGGGCACCTGGGGCCGGCGCTGCTCTGACTCCGAGCGCAGTCTAGAGTTAATTGAGCCCTCCTTTTGGAGTTGTGCTTTGCCTGCAAGTTGTGGGGGAAACGGGGCCGTGGGGCGCATCTGAGAATCTCCACATAGAATGAGGCTCTTTGGCGGACCCACGGAAGAGACGGGGACTTGTTGGTCGTGGCCCCCTAAGTCCCATTCGTTGGAAGGCGCTCGCTCTAAGTAGGCCTGCCTCTGAATCATGCCTTCAGTGACAGCCTCTGAGGAGGCGTCCAAAGCGAATTCTGGGCCCAAGATTAGATTTGCGCTCTGCTCTGCAAGCACCCGGCCACGGAAGATAAATGGCCCCTTTGGGTCTGTGGACGGAGGAGACGAGGGCAGGAGCCCCGATAGCCGAGCTCCAGCAGGCAGGCCTCCCAGGTGATGCGCCGTGCGGGCTGCAGGCCCCCGTGCAAGCGTCCCGTGGCGCTTGTCTCCTCGGAGGAAGAAGGGGCTGCTGCTCCTCTCTCCGGACCCAGATGCAGGGGCTGGGCCCATTTCCCCCCAAATGGGCTTCCCAGGTGGATGGACCAGGCTCTGAGTCAGAACTGGAAGGAGAGGCGGGCGCAGGATGCTGGGCAGAGCTGCCCAGGCCAGGAACCTGTGGGGAAGCCAAGGGGCTGGTGGCTGCCTCGGGCTGGGCGAGGAGGCCAGCGGCCGAAGGAGAGGGCAGTTAAGCACCGTCGGTCTGTTGGTGCTCCCCCCGCCTGGCTCCCTGGGGATGGAGCCCGCTCCCCCCGGTGGGGAAGGGAGGGGCAGGACAAGCTCCTGGCATGGGCAGAGCTAAACCAGGATCGGAAGGCTCCTGATGGAGGCCTCAGGCGAAGGACTGGGGGGGGGGGGGGCATTTATTTATTTATTTATTTATTTAAAACGTTTCTATGCCGCCCCCATCGCAACAAAGCCTCGGGGCGGCTCACAAAAAATACACAAAAACTTACATAAACAATAACAATGTAACAATTTAAAAGAAAAACATTTACCCCCCCCCCCGGTGCATTCTCGACTAATTTTAAAATCCTAATAAATGCAATAATTTAGCAATTAAAATAAGTTTTAAATAAAAAGGTCTTAGCCTGGTGCCAAAAAACAAATAACGACGGCG
Organism: Varanus komodoensis; assembly: GCF_004798865.1. Classification (NCBI taxonomy): domain Eukaryota; kingdom Metazoa; phylum Chordata; class Lepidosauria; order Squamata; family Varanidae; genus Varanus; species Varanus komodoensis. The sequence continues at coordinate 1,431,156 of NW_025335568.1, read as the reverse complement.
CCAGGCAGACCTCTCTGGGGAGCGCATTCCATAGATTGGGCGCCACCGCAGAGAAGGCCCTCCCCCGGGTGCTCACCCTCCTAATACCCTTCACGGAGGGTTCCCGGAGAAGGGCATCCGTTGCTGATCTCAAGGGGCGGGCGGGCATATATGGACGCAAGCGTTCCTTTAGATATCCAGGACCCAAGCCGTTTAGGGCTTTATAGGTCATCACCAACACCTTGAATTGGGCCCGGACTTCAATCGGGAGCCAGCTGCTGACGGGGACTGGGCATTGCTCTCATATAGCCCCAGTTCTCCGTCAGCAGCTGGCAGCTCTATTCTGCACCAGCTGAAGTATCCGGACCGTCTTCAAGGGCAGCCCCACGGAGAGCGCGTTACAGAAGTCTAGTCGGGAAGTCACCAGTGCGTGTGCCACTGTCGCCAGGCAGTCGTTCTCCTGCCTGGCGACCGGCCTGGCTCGCTTTGTATCGCAAGGCAGCCCTGCCTGGCCAGCCTTCATGCAACGAAGGACTCTTGGAAGGGAAGAGGGGGGAGGTGGCGGAGGGGGAGACTGGCCGTCGCCCTTGGGGCACCAAGTTTTCCGTGCTGCAGCCTCACCCCTTCTCCTCCCCTGACTTGGGGGGAGCAGGTCCACACACGTGAGTCCCGGCCGCTTGAGTGTGCAGCCGGTGGGAGCTTCAGGTTGCCCTGAGGGCAAAGGGCCCTTTGAGCCGGGTTCCAGCTTTCAGCGCTGGGAGGCTGAAGCCGAGCAGCAGCGGGAAGGGCAGGGGAGGCCCGGAGCGGCACAGAGAGGCGCAGGGGTCTTTGGCCCCCTTGCTGCGCATCCGTGCCTTGGCGGAGCAGGCCCGGCTGGACCAGAGTCTCGGCCACGGGCCAATGGCCGGTGAGGCAGAAGCGGCTCCCGTGAAGCTCGGGGGGGACCAGAGAACCTGGGTGTTCAGGAAATTCCGCCAGAGGAAATATTTGAGGCCGGGATCCAGGATGCAAGGGGAGGGGGAGGGGGAAGGGAAATTCTGACAACAGCTTTTAAATAATTTCTGCGGGGCCTAATTATCTGAAATTGACGGGCCCGCCAAGCGCAGCATTTCCTCCGAGCGAGAGGGTCATAATGGCTATTCCTGATGTGGCGCTTTCGGAGGAACGGCTGGACCACCTGAGTTCGTGACATGCTCGCTGGGCCCAGGCCGGCCCCGGGTGTCTGGAAATCCCATCCTGGATGCGCTTTCCAGGCCATCGCCAAACATCTGAGCGCTGCCAGCACTGAAAGGTTGCGCTTGTGTTAATCCAGGAAGTGCGATCATCTCGCCGGGCCCCCACGTCACGCAGCCAGATATTTCACCCCAATTGCCGCAATTAGGAGGCGATAAAAGGCTTTGCCGAGCCTTTGGCACCTGGGGATGGGGGGGGGGGGGCTAAAAGCACTCCTGCAAGTTCCCTTTCCAGCCGGGTTTTGTGGCGCTGGGCGCAGCCTTAGCAAAAGTTCTACTCCATTAAATCTATTGGCCAGGAATCACAGGGAAATCGGTTTAACAGGGAGCGCTTTGAGATCCCTTTACACAAGACTTGGGTTTGATGAGCGGAGGTGGAGTGGGGTGGAGGACACGAGGCCTTTCCATCCGCCCACTCAAGCCCAGTGTTCCCAGTAGCCAAAGGAACACGCTGGTCTTGGCATTTCTCAGCTCAGCTGAAATGAGCTTTGGCCGCCCCTCGGGGGTGGCCACATCCCTTGCAAACTGGCGCCCCAGTGGGTGAAGGAGTCTTGGAGGCCACCTGGCCCTCTGGGATGCTTGAAGGACCAGCAAAAGGGAGGACCCCCCACCCCCACCGCCAGTCCTGGCTGGCACCCTGAGGGCGCTGGGCTCTCCAGTCCGGGCGCCATGCAAATTCCCTGGACGGCCGCCTGAGGGATGGTGTAACCGGGGGTCTTGCACAGGGCAGGGTGGCTCTCCAGCCCCTCCAGCTCGCCCCCTATGCTTTTACGTGAACTTTGCCACCCTGCCCCTCCCTCCGCAGCCCCACCGGGGCTTCCGTTTCTCGGGCACAGTCCCGGAGTGGTGCGGTGGGTGCAGAGGGTCAAGTAGGGGAAGCCGAGGCCCAGGCCTCACGTGCCAGTGAAGCCCCTCGGGCGGGCTTTGGGCACCTGCTTCAGTCCTGCGACACTCTGCCCAGGCAGTTGTGGGGATACAACGCAAGCAGGGGAGGCCGTCTGGGCACTCCTTGGGGGGAATACGGGTGCCTTTCCCAGGAGGTGGCAGGAAGGGAGACGTTTGGTGTCCGCATGGAGCCGAGGAAGGCGCGGAAGCACCATTTGCAGGCGCTGAGCGAGGGGCTGCCTCTGCTGCCGAGGGGTGAGCGGAGGGGCGCAAGAAGGACTCCCGGTCCCTCCCTGGCAGCTGCCAAGTGTGCCACCGGCAAAAGCACAACCCTTTCTCCTGTAGGGCGGAGTGACGGATGACAAGAGTGACGACGGCAAGGCAGTGTCGACGTTCAGCTTCGGCGTGAACCGGCCGACCATTTCGTGCATATTTGACTGTAAGGGCCCCTGTGCGGTGGGAAGAGAGAGGGCGCCAGTTTTGCGATGCGGCAAGAGGGGGGTGGTGCCAGATCTGCACCCGAGGAGAGAGGGAACGCGGACGCAGAGGCCACGCAAGCCTTGGAGTCTCCGGGCCGCGGGAGGGCCGCCCTGAGTGTCGGTCGGCTCAGCTTGTCGTCCTGCAAAGCTGCTGGACGCGGGAGCCTGTCGCGCAGCTCGGCCCGGAGGCGCAGGCGCCGGCTCGGGTGCTTCTTGTGTGCTCGTTGCTCAGTTGCCGTTGGCCTCTTCTCTCTCCCTTCCCTCACTGCAGATGGAAACAGGTACCACCTGCGCTGCTACCTCTACCAAGCCCGAGATCTGACGGCCATGGACAAAGACAGCTTTTCGGGTGAGCCGCAGAGGGGCTGCGCCTCGGCCGCACGGCGTTCCTGGTGCTCTGGCTTCGGGCCGGAGCGCTGAGGGGTGCAGCTGGGCCAGTGGCGTTTGCATCGCCAGGATGCCGTGGTCCCAATTCAGGAGGAGGGGTGTCGCCGCCGCCTCCACCTTCCACAGACGTGTCAGCCCCAAGGAGGGCAGATGAGCTGAGCAGGAGCAAAGGGGCAGGCCAGCATGTGCCCCGCGTGTGGCCCCACTCTGCACAGGCCGTGATGACGGGGGCGGGAGCGCAGACTTGCCTGGGGGGAAACGCAGTGGTCTCCATCCTCCCCTGAAGTTGCCTTGGAAGGGGCCACCGGGCCGGCGAGTCCAAGCTCCTGGTGATGCGGGACTCAAGTTCAGGCTTCTCTGAGCGACGGCTGTCCCACGGCACCCTGGATGGGAGAGTCCGTGGCTTCCTGGGGTCGCGGGTCCCATTGCTCACTGCTCTGATGTCAGGAAGTTTTTCCTGGCGACCGGCTGGAATCTGGCGCCCTGCAGCCTGAGCCCTGGGGTGATGGAGAAGAGATGGCCCTGTTCTGGGTGACAACCGTTCTCATAATTGAGGAGGGCCGCGCTGTTTCCGCTCTGGAGGCTAAACAGGCCCAGTTCCACCCTCTCCCTGCGGGGCTTTGTTCCAGCCCTGGACCATCCTTGTTGCCCTCCTCTGAACCCTTTCCCGCTTCAGCAGACGTGGACACACCACTCCAGGGGAGCCCCAACCAGTGCAGAGTAAAGGGAGCTGGTACTTCCCGTGATCGGAAGCGATCCTTCTATCAATGCAACCTAAAATAGCACCTGCCCAGTTTGCGGCCGCGGCCGGTCGCTGGCTCACGTTCCACTTGAGAGCTATAACAGTTCCGAGATCCTTCTCGTTGGCCTAGTGTTGAGCCAAGTCTCCCCCATCTTGTGAATATGCGCCAGCTTCTTTTTCTCAGCGGCTGAACTGGGCATTTGTGCCCGGTGAATTTCATTCTGTTGTTTTCAGCCCTGCACTCCAACTCAGCAAGAGCACCTTGAATCTTCTCTCTGTCTCCCAGGCTGTTCGCTGTTCCACTTGGTTTTGTGTCCTCCGCCACTTTGATCAGCATCCCTCGATCCTCTTTGTCCACATAAAAATAATAAAAATATTACATAAAAAGTAATAAAAACATTGAAGAACACCAGGCCCACTTCCAAACCCTGAAGTACCCCACTCATTACCATGTTGCCCCCATTCTGAAAAGAGGTCGTTGATGAGCATCTTTGAGTCCCGTTCGGTAGCCAGCTGTGGATCCCGCTGAGAATTCTTCCCATTTAGCCCATGTGCTAATCCGGAAGTCACGGGGCACGTTGTCAAAACTTGGGTGAAGACCAGACTGATTGTGTCCACAGCATTCCTGCCGTCCATCGGCGAGGTTTGCCAACCGAAAACCGAAATCGGATTCGGCCGGCAGGGTTTGCTTCTGAGGAATCCATGCCGGCTCCTAGTCATCCCTGCATCGCTTCAGGGCGTTGGCAGACCGACCACCTTGTGACTTGTTCCGGAATTTTCCCGGGGTTTGATGCCAGACTGACTGGCCCGTGGCTCCCAGGCCGCTTGGTCTTCCTTTCTTGAAGATGGGGACAGCGTCAGCCTCGCCCCCGTTGTCCGGTGCGCCACCCATTCTCCAGAAGCGACCCAAGATCATCGACAGCGCTTCTCGGAGTGCTTCGGCGGCGCCTTAATTACCCTGGGATGCGGTTCTGTTCCGTTCTGAGATTGGAGCTCGCTCAGAGTAACGAGGTGGCCCTTCACCACTGTGCATTTCCCCCTTGCCAGGGAGCTCGTCGCCCCTCTTGTGGGAAGACGGAGGCACCGCTCGAATGGAGTGCTGTGGCCTTTCCTCTGCCCCCGTTAGCATTTTACCATCCTTGCTGGGTAGCTGAGCCCCCTCGTGAGCAGAGGTGGCTGGAGCCGGGGGTCAGACTAGATGGCCCACGAGACCCCTTCTGCTCGCGCTGTTTCTGTTCTGTTTTTCTTTCCTGTCTGTTACTGTACACGCATCTGAAGAAAACTGGGTTGCTTTAGCATCCCTCACCAACGGCAGCACGTGCTCAGCCTCGCCCTCCTGGTGCCTTCCCGCCCTTCCTTTGTGGCCCGGCCTTCCATTTCCCAGACGAGCTCTTTGTCAATCTCGGGTCGTCTCTAAGCTCTTCGTGAAGCCACATGGACGTCTTCGCTTGTCTTCTACCCTTCGTTGTTGGACATGTGTGCAGTTGTGCCTTAGGAATTTCCTTCTCCAAAGGTTCCCACCCACTCCTTTTCTCCTTAGGGTGGCTTGCCATGGGGTCTTTCTTACCCTTGTCCTGGGACTCTTAGAATGGGCGTCCCTTCAATGCGGGGCACGTGGCTGGCTGCACTCCATGGTGCTTCCTCCAGAATCCAGGGTTCAGGTCTGGCATGGCCACTTTCCCCAGAGCTTCGCCGTAGCCGCCGCTTTATTCACCGAGCCGTCCTTGCCTGTTCGAACCACATCGGGCATAGCCGTTCCTCCGGTGCCTTCCTCCGCTTTTGGAGGCGAAAGTTATCACAAGGCAGGGCTGGAAATCCTTGCCTTCTGCTCTCGCACGACAATCTTCCCAGAGGTGCCGAGCCTGCACAGAACACTTCCGGTGCTGTGTTGGATTTGTGGGAGGGGATGCGAGGACGGATCGGCACGCTGGACGCCCCAGTCTTTGTATCGGAGCCTGGAGGTGCAGCGGCTTCTCTGGGGCTGAGCAGCACGGAGCGTCAGAAGGGGCTGGGCCTGGCATTAATCGCGGCAGCCTGGCCCAGTGGTCCAGACTGCCCGCTACGTTGCCGTCTCCCACCCCCTGCCCGTGGGGACGCTGGCCCCCTGGCATGGAAGTGGGGAGGTGCCCGTGGGCCCTGCCTGGCCCTGATGGCACTGCGGGGGGTGGGGGGCAGAGAGAGCCGCGTGTGGAAGCAAGCAGGGGAGGATATGGCAGGGGGCCTTTTCGCTTGCTGCACGCCACCTCGCTGGCTTTTTAGCGAATGTCTGGATGTCGGTGGTATCGGTGCACGTGTGTCTCCTCTGAGCTGCCCTGAGTGCCATTTGGGGGGTGGAGGGAAAGGCTCTCCGTCGAACACGTGGACACACACGCCGAGAGCATGCCCAGTGAGGCGGGTGCTGAGGGGTGGTGGGCACAGGGGCTCGGCAAGTTGGACGTCGTGTGCCTTCTCCGGAGGGCGCGTGTGGATGCATTCTGTGTTTGCGCCGTCCGTGCGTCTGCGGCCACAGCACACGTGGCTGCCTCAAAGGGGTGGAAGCGCCTCGAGGAGCGTCCCCCTCACGTCCAGGCTCGGGCTGGCTGGGAGTGGCGGCCCCTCCAGCCCGTCCGGGAGCCGCTTGGGAGATGCAGTGTGGGGAGTGGAGGGGCCCACGAGAGGAGGGGTGTGTGCCCCTTGGGCGTTTTTATTCTAATGCAAGGCACTGCCATTTCCACCCCACCCCCAGTCCTGCTTCTGTGCACCCACAGCCAAGGCCAGGGTGGAACCCCGGACCATGTGTTCTGGGACTCCGGGCGAGTCCCTCCCAGCCCTCAGAGGAGGCTCGTGCCACCTGGCCCACAAGCCCGCAGGGTCTGGGGCATTTGGCACTCGAGGCACCCGCCGTGTGGCATTATTAAGACGCTGCCAGGCTGGTGGGAGTGCTCTTTCGACTTCTGCCCATGCCCAGGAGGCAGCGACTGCCTGCTTTCCCTGGGGCCTGGCAGGGTGGCCCTTCACGGGCAGGCAGCACCGGCCCCTTGCGCTGAACGTGGTGCGAGCAGGTCGCTCCCGAGGAGCCGGGTGGCTTCCTTGTGCACCTGCCTGCCTGCCTGCCTTCCTCGGCGGCGGCCGATGGCGTCAGGAGCAGCCCTTCTGCGGAGGGGCCGCCAGATGGGCCGAAGCCGCCCAAGGTTGCCCTCCAGGGTGCCCAGTCCCAGAGCGCCGGTTGTGCCCCAGGCCGGCTGTGCTGGCGGAGGCTGCCGCCCTGCCTGGCTCTTGCTGTGTCGGGAGGCCAATGACCTTCGGGGACAGTGGGGGCTCTCCCCGCGCCGGGGGCTTCCGAGGACTGCTCCGCAGAGCCGGGTGTGCCGCGGACGTCGCTCTCTTCCTCCTGGAGGCGGCTGGAAGAGGAAGCGGAGCCCCCGTGCAGCTCTAACGCGGGAACTCCTAGCCAGCACGCCCACCCTGGGACTCGGCTTTCTCGGCAAGTTATCATGAACGAGGGTGACGGTCGTGCCAGAATCGCTCGCTGGCACGCCGACACTTGGCTCGCTGTTGCTTTCCACTGGAAACGGGGGCTGTGCAGGACTGGGAATGGGCATGGCGTGTTTTCTCAGGCCGATCCGTCTGAAACGTGTCCTTCCTCGGATGCACTCGGAGCATGTTCCGCTGCGCTGGGGTGGCCTCCTGGCTCATCTGACTGGGAGACCCTTGACCAGAGAGCTGTCTTGCCCGGGTTTTGAACTGGGACTAAGGAAAGGATCACCCACCATCCCTCTTTCCAGTGGGATCTCGTCTGTTGCACAACGAGTCCATTCTTCCGCCTCCTTGTGGTGTGCGCGCGTGTGTGTGTCTCCTCGAATTCGGACCATCTCCACGACGAGTGATCTCACCCCTCCTGATTGGCTGGGCCAAATGGGAGTTGCTTTCTCTGGGTGGACCTCGGCCAAGGACAACACATGGAACAGACACAGACAACGTGGGATTGTGATTCGCCATCCCTCGAACAAAGCATAAAGGAGGGCTTGGAGGAGGCTTTTTGTGGTTATGAAAACAAAACCTTGTGTGGATGCAAAGCTTGGACAAAGGGGCTTTTAAAGGGCTTTGAGGTTCTGTTTACTGCAGTGCATTTGCTGTTCCTCTTACTGGAAAAAGCAGCAGTCATTAAGAGCTAAGGAAGACATGTTCCTCCTAGCAGGAGTTCTGCTTGTTGTCGCTGATCGTATCGCGGCCGCGGTCTGGTTCCCCCCAGAGCGGCAGCCGCGGAGAAGGCTGGCCAAGGGGCTTGGGGGTGGCAGAAGCCTGGACCGCCATGCTCTGCGGCGCAGAAAGGGCCCCACGCCGGCCCGCACCTCCCAGGGGAGCGCCACCGGGCAGAGCTTTGGGGGTCCCGCTGAGTCCTCCCAGGTGGTTCCAGGCATCCCCAGAAGTGGCCCATTACCCAAGGCCTCCCTGAGGGCCGTGGTACAGTCACTCCCTAGGAATGGGGCAGGCTGTGGGAGACCTGGGGTGGAATCGCCAGTCGGGCCCAGGAACCGGGGCTGGCAAGCGAGGCAGCGGAAGCCCCTGGGCAGGAGGTGGTGGAGCGCGAGGTGGGGCAGCAGTCGCCCGGTCGGAGGGGGCCTTCCCGGCACTGGAACCCTCTGGAGCCCCACCTGGGACCAGACGCTGATCTTCCGTGAAATGGAGAACTTTGGCAGTCCCCGGGACACGGCCGAGCGGCAGCGCCACGCCAGGAACGGCTCGGTGCTGGGGCTGCGCCCTGGGGTGGCCCTTGGCCTTGGCAGCCTGCCGTTCGTGCACTCGCCGGTGCCAGGCCTGTTGGTGAAGGCCGGATGCCGGGGGGGTGGGCGCCTTTGAAGGCCCTCCTGGGCGCTGGCGGCAGGCTGGAGCGTGGCCCGGGTGCTTTCCTCCTTCCGAAGTGGCGAAGGAGGCAGGAAAGGTTCGCCAGGGGCTGCTCCGTGGGCTTGGGGCAGCCTTCCCAAGCTGCCTGGGAATCATGGGGATCGCGGCCCAGTGGGCCGGCGTGAGGAAGGTCCGCCTCAGCATGCCAGGGGCCTCGCCCTGCGCCCTGACGGGCCTCCTCCGCCCCTTCGTTGCAGACCCCTACGCCATCGTCTCCTTCCTGCACCAGAGCCAGAAGACAGTGGTCGCCAAGAACACCCTGAACCCCACCTGGGACCAGACGCTGATCTTCTATGAAATCGAGATCTTCGGCAGTCCCCAGGACACGGCCGAGTCTCCGCCTCACGTCATGGTGGAAATCTACGACCACGACACCTATGTAAGTGTGGGAGGCGGGCAGGCACTCTGGGTAGGGTGGGTGGGCGAGGACAAGCCCCCGAGGTGCTCAGCCGCTGCGGCCAAGCACTTTGTCCGGAAGAGGGGCTGAGCACCGGTCGCCGCAGCCTCCGGGCCCGGGGAGGGCGTTCAGGCTCCTTGGAGGCCGTGGGTCCCTCTCCGCTGTGCGAGCACGTCCACTGCTCTTCGGATCAGCCGCTCCCGGAAGCTCGGCATGAGAGCAGGCGTGCCAGGGGCGGACGTCGCGGTTTGCCCATGCCCTTGGGCCTCAGAGTTCGACACGGACCCTGTCCCGCCGGACAGAGAGCGGCGGACCCTTCACCCGAGGCGCCTGCACGCAGAGCGGCCTCCGTGTGGGTGCGACAGGCACGAGGCCCAGGGAGCGCACAGCCCACAGTCCCGCGTAAGGGAAGGCAGCGTGCCGCGGGCGGAGGTGAAGGCAGAGGAAGGGGCTGGGCGTGTGCGGAGGCTGCGGGGGCTCTGCTGCCACAAGGGGAGCAAAGGGGTCCTGCAGAGGCGTTCCTGGCCAGGTGCCCAGGCACAGGGGCGGTGCTGGCTGGTCCTGGGCAAGACGGCACGGGCTGCTCGGGGAGGCGCGGCGAGGACTGCCGGCGGTGGCGCTCGGTCCCCTCTCCCGCTGTTTGCTTGGCGAGCGTAGCCGTTCCGTCGCCGCTTGCGCTCTTTTAGCCCAGCTCACCGGGCTCTTGCGAGCCGCTTCAGTGCCTCTGGAACAAATGCAGAGGTGGCGCAGGTGACCTTGAGCGCAGGTGACGGGACGGCCCGTCTCTTTCTCCCCCCGCCCAGGGCACCGACGAGTTCCTGGGCCGCTGCATTTGCAAGCCCAGCATGGAGCGCATGCCCAGGCTGTCCTGGCATCCCGTCATGATGGGCAACCGGACCGCGGGGGAGCTGCTGGCCGCCTTCGAACTCATCCTGCGAGAGAAGGTGAACGGGGAGGGGAGGGAAGGGGCGGGTCTGCAGTGGGGCGCGTGATCCGCTCACTCCCGCTTTTCCCAGCCCTCATTTTTCCAGCCTTAACTTCGGTGCGCCCCAAACAGTGGGGAACGTTCGCAGGGAAATGGCTGAGCTGTTTCTGTCTGTCTTCCCAGTCCGTGCACGTGGTGCGCACTTGAGACTATCAGGCCCGTGTTTGCAAAGCGTTTTCCGAATAGGCTGCATTTGCTGGCATGATTTCCCTTCGTGTATGTGTGCGGTGCACCTTTTTCGACGGGAAAACTGTCGCAAGAAGCAGAGCAGCGTGCATCGCGAGGAAAGAATGCGCGCGAAGGAGGAGGAGTCTGCGTTACAGTGGGCACGTGCTCCTGCAGTGCGCTCGTGGGGGCGCGGAGGGAGGGCAGCAGCTATGTCGGCCCATGCGTAGGAAGCGAAAAACAGGAGAGGTGCTGGCAGGGGCGAGGGAGGGGGCTCTGGGGGCCCGGGGGGCAGGCCGGGCCTTCTGGGAAGCGGCTGTTCCTCATCTGGACACGGCGATCCTGTCTCTAAGAATGCGGCATTCACGGGGAGATGGGGAGGTCAGCCGATGCGACCTTCTCCGCTGCTGCTGCCCAGCTCGGAGCAAAGCACCATCTCCTTCGGAGGCCGCGAGTGGATGCTTCTGAATCCAAGCCAGTCGCGCCTCATTGAATGTTCTTGTTCTTGTTGATGTAGCAACATCTGGCATCCTGGAGGTGACTCCTATGTCTTTGTTTATTATTTCTCCTTTTTTCACCCTGTTTTTGGCTCCAGGGCCCTCAATAAGAATGCAAAAGTAGAAAAATACAGCAAGAGCAGCCCCCACCAGACCTGGACAGTGGAATAGGACAGATCCCTCCCCCTTAGAGCAGAGTGGCCTGAAGACACGGAGACCCCGGGGCGGCTGCAGGCCAGTGAGGTCATGCAGGGCCACCAGGGGCAGCTGCAGAAAGCCATTCCTGCTCGAAAGCAGCCCTTGAGCAGGCCGGCAGACCTCGCTGGAGGGTCGTTTGGTCCTCTGGCACCGCGACCAGAAAGGCCCCTGCTCCTGCTGGACGGCCCCGTGGCTCCGGGGATTAAGCCCTCTGGGAGGAAGGAGGCAGACGCTGGTTCAGTGCAGGGACCAGGCCGAGCCATGGATTGTGAGAGTTATTATTAAGAACCCACCCCATGGGCTGCACCCGGTGTTTGGCCAAGCCAAGTCCTGTTCCTTTCCAAGGTCCTCCTCTGAGCAGGAGTCACAATGGACACAAGCCCATGGCTGGAACGGCCAGATCTACCACTGGCAAAGTGCGGCTCGCAGCTGCTTTTGCTTTCTGTCTCTTCCGTTTCCTAAGTTTTTAAGCTGATGCACCAGCTGGTAGATGCAGAGCAGCCACAACTGTGGTTTGTTAGTGGTTTGCAAATGCAGACATACCAGCAAGCCACTGTTAGCAGAAACTGTGGTTTGCAAACAAGCTTCAAAACACAGTTGATGTCCTGGTTTGGCAGAGCCTCGTACACCACGGTTTACAGCCGACATATGTTGAGACATAAAAAGGGATGGCTTGACTTTAATTACTAGGATTGGGTATGTTGTGTTTTAATTAAGATTTTGTTTTCCGTCTGGATGTCTTGTTGGCTTTCTGGAGCACCAAGTTTTGATGGAAAAGCAGGACGTAAATTAAACCAACAAGCGCACGCATTCCATCTCAATGCAGCCGTAATATAAGAAAAGGACAAAGAAATCACAGCCGCCCCTGTCAGTTCTAACTCCTTGCCTTGTCATTTGGATGCACTTGCTCATTCACAGAGCACGTAGCGCAAGATGGTGCTCGCCCCTGCAGGCCAGGCTGGGTGGCCTTGGGATGGGGCTGGAGCATTGGAGGACTGCTCTGTCAGTGGCGGCAGGTCCCTTACGGGGAAGCTCTAAACCAGCACAGGGCGCTTTGCGTGGCTAGGCCCGCCTTTCCTCTGAGGTGGGCGCACTTGTGTGCGCGCATGTGCGTTTGCCAAGGGTCGGGAGCTTGGGAACGCTCGGCCTCGTTCTCCCGAGGAGGAGGCAGTGTGTTGCGTGCTCTCGCGCAGACTCTGCCTCGGATCCTCGCCCTCCCCGCCTCGTCTGGTCTGCGGTGCGCTGTGCGCCAGAGGGCCCTTCCCTGGGGGGCCCGCGTGCCTCGCCCTCCTGACTTCTTGCCTCTTCGCCTCCCAGAATGCCGTCAGGAATTTCCTGACACGTCGCCCTGCGTGGCCAGGGGAGCGGGGTCGGGAGCGAGGCGAGGAGCTCGTTCCAGCCGAAATGCGAACCACCCGGGTTCACCCGCTCGTTTTCCACCCTCCCCGGCTTGGCTTCGGGGACGGGGGGCTGGTTGGTGCGGCAGCCCCTCCCCGTCTCTTGGGCCGCTCCCGGGCCAGACTGCCTGCGCCATCCTGGGATGAGCCGGATGCCCCCGGGCGGCCTGCCTCTGGGTCCCTCCCAGGCCTGGCAGGCCGGGGAGGGGTGTGGGGTGGGCGGGAGGCGCGTCCCGTGTCCCGCCGGGGGGAGGCAGAGGCTGCCCTGACTGCGGCGAGCCGTGCCAGCTGGCGGGCCGGCCTGTGGACGCCGGCCAGGGCAGGCACGGTGCCCGGCTGCAGAGGCAGCGCTGGCTGTGCGGCGAGAGGGGGCAGCCAGCATCCGGGCCCCTCGGCGGCCTCCAGGGCAGCGCAGGCACGGGCTGGGCCTCGACGGGGGCCCTCCGGCACCTCGGGCTTCCCAGCGGGGGGCAGGCCCGGCACCTGGGCACCAGGCGGCGGTGTGCGCAACACGTTGCGGGCCCTCAGGGCTGGGGTCAAGTCCACCCCCCGGGGTGCTTTTGTCCCCTCCCCCACGCCCCCACCGTTCAGCGGAGCTTCCCTTTGGGGCAGATCACCCCTTGCTGAGCGTGGCGACCGGCTGCAGGACGCTGACCTGCAGGCGACTGGCCCCTGGTCCGGCTGCCCCCCTGCACTGGCCCTGCCCACAGCCAGGCGAGGCCTTGAGGGCACCCCCAGCACCCCTCGGCTGCTCCCAGGGGTCTCCCTGCATGTGCTGGGGCCGCGGCCGTCACGTGGCCGGAGGACCCGACCCTCAGCAGCAGGCCACCCGTGCCAGGCCAGCAGAAGGCGCCCCTCCCGCCGCCAGCATGTGCTGCCTGCTCCGGTGGCCGAGTGGGGCGCGGGGCGCCACACGTCTTGGTCGCCGCTGGGTTGGTCTCAAGGATTCTTCCCAGGATCAGGCGCCTGCTGCGCCTCTGAGCGAAGTGGGCTCTGGCAGGTGCCGGGGTTTGCAGGGTCTGGCCTCAGAGGAGCGTGCTGAGCACGGCACCCGCCTTTCCAGGGGATCACGAGTCCCACTTGTCAATGGGGGCTGCAGTGGCCCCTGGGGAGCCAGAGCCCCGCCCTGGAGCAACTCTAAACAAACATGGAAGCAGAGCGAGCCGGAAGGGGCCTCCCAGGCCATCTAGTCTGACCCCGGCTCCAGCCGGCTCTGCTCACGACATGCCCACCATGTGCATGTCCAGCCCGTCCTTGAACACGTGCACTGATGGGGCTTCAACCGCCTCCCGTGGGAGCCCATCCCACACCCTCGGGGTCCTGACTGTCAGGAAGTGCTTCCCGGCATCCCAATGGAACCTGGTTTGCTTGGTTCGCTGAAGAGGACAGTTCAGGTGGGGGCGTGGCTGGACTCGGAAGCCCTCCGAGCACGGGATCGTGTGGGGGCGGTTGTGTTTTCGGAGTGCGTGTGCTTCCTTTTGCCGTGCCTGGTCTGCAGGGCCCCGAGCTGATCGTCTGCGTTTCCTTTTCCCAGCCGGCCGTCCACCACATCCCGGGCTTTGAGGTAAGAAGACACTCCTCTCGCTTGCGCTTCCCACGCGCTGCCGCGGGGCGTGGGGCGTCCCTGTGAACCGTGTTTCCGCCTCCTGTCGTCACAAAGCTGTGCCGATGGCGGAGCAAGCCGGCGAAGGTTGGCCTCTCCGCTGGGAGGGGAGGAAAGCAAGCTGCATGGCCGGGGGTGGGGGGCGGCGGGAGGCCCGGTCCGGCCTGCTGGGCTGTGCGTGGCAGGCCTCCCGCCGAGGGGTCTTCGGCAGGGGGCTGCTCATGTGCTGCTGCGTGGGGGTCCGGCTTGGGCTGCTCATCCCTTCGGCGGCCGAGTCCTGCCATCCCTTGATGAGTTCTCCAGGTTAAGTTCAGGGTTGCTCGCCCTGTATCCTGTTTACTCACGGGAACACCGGCACACGATCTCTCGGCGGGAGTGGAGCATCGGCAGAGCAGCCCGGAGACCCCGGCCCGTCGTTTCTCAGGCCCGCCAGCCTGCGGTGGGCAGCGGGCACAGGGCGTCCAGCCGGGTGCCGTCCAGGACGCCACCTGGCCTGGGTCGCTCCCACGGGTTCTCCAGAAACGGCGGCCACGCCAATCCTTTCCCCGCACCTTGTCTTTCTCTTCCTCCACATTCTCCCGTGTTCCTCACTCGACCCTTTTGCAAATGGGGGAACGCCGCAGGCGGAGCCATTGTCGGTTTTGGACGAGGTGAGGTCCCTGGGGAAGGCGGGCGGGGGCCGGGGGGCGTGACAGCTGAGAGGGGCGGCTGCAAGAGGCGTACGGGCCCGGGGCTCATTCGAGGGGGCTCTGCCTTTGGCGAAGTCCGGTCACAGCGGGCCAGCCCTGGTTGGTGCGGGCGAGCCTCCGCGTTGGCCAGGCGCCCCTCCGGGGGCTCCTTTGCTGCCGGGTGGGAAATGAGTGGATGCGGCTGCGTGAGGGGCAGGCCAGGTGGCTCCCGTGGCCCCGCAGGGCTTCCTTCCCAGCCCTGCCAGGAGGCGCAGCGACTGGGCCTGGGGCTCCTGCCACTGGGAAACATTTTCCCCGTGGACTGACCTGCACCGCCTCGGTTCTGGTTTCTGGGGCACCCCCCGTTTTTGGAAGGCCTTCACTCCATGTGCACAGAGGGTGCGCCCAAGAGTCGGCCGCGCCGGCTGTGCAAGGAGGGAGGTGCCCTGGGGGGCTCATCCACCCTGGCCAATTTGCATCGGGAGGCGGCCAAGAGGGGTCGGGGGAATGGTCCCGGAGCACGGCCTGGCCCCTCTGTGGCACTGCAGCAGGGGCCGAAGGTGGCCCTGGGGCCACAGAAAGCGTCCCGAGGCCTCTGAGGCCGCCAGCCTGGCCTTTGCTGGGATGTGGCGATGTCGGCTCCCCAGGCGACGGCCTCTCTCCCTTCGAAAGCCGCGGGGAAGGGGGCAGCCGGGCCCCTGCCCTGAGAGGGCTGCCCGTGCCCGCCGGCTCGTGCGGGGCTGGGGCCACAATGACTCTTGCCTTCTCTCCCCCTCCCGCTTGCCTCTGCCGGACCGGCGCACCGCAGCTGTGCGCACCTGCCTTGTTCTGCGAAGGGACGCTCCGATGGGTACCTGTTCCACTTGGTCACCTGCTCTCCTCCCCGCTGCCTGGCCGCCTTCCGGGGCCTGAGCCGCGTGCCAAGGAGCTCCCGGCCTCGCTCTGGGGGCCACAGCCGCCTCAGTCCCGCTTCTCCGCCGCAGCCTCGCCGGGGACGGTGGCGTTCTGGCTCTGGGTGCCGGAGGCGGGGGCCAGCGCGGAGAAGGGGCCTCGGAGGCAGAGCGCTGGCCCGGGTGGCCTCACTCTGCTCCGGGGCACCGGGGCCTCCCTGCGAAAGCACCTGGCCTGCTGCGGCCCCCGCCCGCGACGCTCCTTGGCGGCCGCTCCTGCCCCACTGGCGATCCCACCCACCCGCCTGCCCTCGCCCTCGCCCCCCTCGTGTCCTGCCTGCGGGCCGCAGGTGGCTCCTCTCCTGCCGGAGCCCGAGCGAGGCCGCGGGTGGGGGGCCCCGGGAGCCGCCTCTTGGCCCCCGGGTGCTGCCCGGTCGCCATGGCTGCTTGGCGGAGGGGGCTGCAGCCGGGCGCCTTGCGGAAGGGCTGTGCTGGCGTGTGCCTCGCCGGCTCGCTTGACCTGGGATTCTGGATTCGGTGTCCGAAAGCTCAGCACGGAATGGGGTCCTCCGACCCCGTGGCCCCCCACATGCATTTCTGTTTCCTGTGCGATGCCAAGCCAGAGTGCCTGGCAGTAAAGCCCAGGCGCCCCCCACCCAGCCCCCCCAGCCGGCTCTGGGAGCTGCCACCTGCGTCCCCTGCTGCCCTGGAGATGCCTGGCGCACTGGCCAGGTGTGCTGAGACCTGAGCCCCCGCAGTGGCTGGGTGGGGGGGGGCAGCTGGCCTTCTCCTAGCAGCCCCATGGTGCCCCCTCTGCTGCTGGCCAGGAGGAATGCGGCCCCCACGGAGGAGGGGCACCTGGGCCAGGGGGTTGCACCTGGTCGGGGCAGAGGAGCCTCGTGGGGCTGCTGCGTTTGCGGCACGCGCCCCTCCCCCACTGCAGAGCGAGCGGCTCTCCCGGGCCCCTCCCGCCACTCCCGGGACCCTCCCGCCTCTCCCGGGACCCTCCCGCCTCGTGCGCTTCCAGCCCCGCCGCCTTCCCTGCTTTGCTCGCTTCTGCGGGGGTGCCAGCTCCTCAGCACGTGCCCTGCAGATAAGGATGCTCAGCTCACTCAGCATCTCCCGGCTGATTAACCGCCAGCTGGTTCTCGCCTTCCAGCTGCTTAACCACCCATCCAAACCTGGCTGTCCTTGGGGCATGGGGGGTTGCCCCCCCCTGGTGGGAGACTGCGCGCCCAGCAAGCTCTGTGGTCTTGAAAGGAGCCCCGCTGCATGCCAGGGCGGCAGCCGCCCCCCCCCGCCCGTTCGGGCGTCCCGCGCAACGTCCTTCCGGCTCCCGGGCGACACCTGGCAGCAGCCGGGGCCACGGGAGACCCCAGAGGGGCGGCCAGCCATGGACCTCCCAGGCCGCCTTTGGGTGTGCGGGCGCACCTACCCCTGCTTGCACACGGCCAGAGCACGGGGAGACACAGCGCTCTCCCCCACGTGGACCCGCAGCGAGCCTCAGCATCTCCGTCCGGGGGGAGCGGGGGATCCGTGTGGGGCGACTGTGCTGTTGGACCCCGGCGAGCAGGGCGGCAGCCCGGCCTGGCGGAAGACGCCCCCCGGGCCGTCCTCGCACCGGTGCCACGTTCAGGCGCGCGTCCGCACCGTGCCCACGTGCCCCTGGGTGATGCCGGCAGGGGTGGCTGCCCCCCCGCCCCCGTGAGAGACGCATCTGTGGTTCTAATTACCCCAGGGCGAACCTGGCAGCCGGTTGCACTCACAGCAAGCTGTTTTGATTTGGCAGCTCCTGGCAGCCGCCAAGGAAAATTGCAGCTCCCGCCGATGCCTCTGGCGTGCCACCCCCAGGCAGCCCTCTCTGTCGTCTTATTAAATATACATACAGGGAGAGCTATAAATAAATACGACCTGATCTGATGTTTGAAATATATCTGCCTCCTTAATTTAATGCAATAATGCTTCGCCTGGAAAGAGTGACTGCCGCCCAAATTACTTCCAACTGCCCTTGGTTAAGGGGTCCTGTCTCCCCCCCCCCCCCCCCAAGGGCTTTCCTTTCCTTTGGAGAAAGCTCTGGACGCAAGGGATCACAGTCCATAGGGATGAGCCTTGGGAAGGGGAAGGCGAGGGCCGTGGGTGGCCTTTTCCCGCCCCAAGGTGCGCTCTGGACAAGCCCGCTCCTCCCAGCATGAATGTGAGGGGCCGACTGCGGGCAGGGGCAGGGCTCAGGCTTTGGGAAGGGCCTCAGTGGCCTCCACTGGGGTTGTGGGCCCGGCCACCCATCCCAGCACCCCGTTCACACGCAAAGCCACCCCCCTTCCGCGGCCCCCGGCTTCGCTGCTGCTCCCCGATCTCTGCTGCGGGCAGAGAGGGAAGGGGCGCAGCGGCACAGGGGCCTCTTGGACGGCGGCCCAGGCACTGCAGCGGCGCTTCCCTCTGTTCCAGGCGGAAGACACGGACCTGCCCTACCCTCCGCCGCAGAGAGAGCCCAACATCTACATGGTCCCTCAGGGAATCAAGCCCGTTCTGCAGCGCACGGCCATCGAGGTGGGTACAGGGGCCGCCAGAAGGCCTTCTCGACTGGAGTGCGCGTCTCCGGGAACGCTCTGCTGCTCTTCCTGCTGACCCAGGAGGACGCGGTTTCTTTGTTCACTCCGCAAAGTCGAGACCCCTAAAGATTGCACAGTCAGCATAAGAGACAGAGGGCTACCTTCTGTCCCCTCATCTTTTTAATCTGGCTTTTAAAACGCTTGTTGTGGTTCTTGGTGCTCTCCTGAGGGTTTTACTTGGTTTTTGGTCGACAATGGTTTTTATGTTCTGCACTTTTCCTCAACCATCTCTGGGAAGGTGGTGAGGAAGGTCGCTGGTCCACCCACCCACCGGGCGCGGGGACAGCCCCCCCCGCTGGCGTCACAGCCACCCGCGTGCCGCACGGGCGCTGGGAGGGGGCCCGTGCAGGCGCGACCACCCCGAGGCCTTGAAGCGCCCCTCCTGCCCGGGGCGTGACGCCGAGGCTGGCTCTGCCCCGCTTGCTTTCCCCCGCAGATACTGGCCTGGGGGCTCCGCAACTTGAAGAGCTACCAGCTGGCCAGCATTGGGGCTCCCAGCCTCCTGGTGGAGTGCGGCGGGGAGATGGTCCAGTCGTGTGTCATCAGGAACCTCAAGAAGAACCCCAACTTCGACGTCTCTGTCCTCTTCATGGAAGTGGTGAGGGACCCTGGAAGGCCCCCGCTCTTGCCCCTCTAGGCACCTGCCCTTTCCGGCGCCCGGCTGGGGACCAGGCGCACCTTCTGCAGGAGTCGCCTGGGAAGGAGCGCGGCCTGCTGAGTGGTGCGCCGACCTGCTTGTCCCTCTTCCAGCGCCTGCCGAGGGAAGACCTGTACTGCCCTCCCATCGTCGTCAAAGTCATTGACAACAGACCGTTTGGCCGCAAGCCCGTGGTGGGCCAGTGCACCATCCGGTCGCTGGAGGGCTTCTTGTGCGATCCCTACAGGGAGGAGACCGTCTTTCCCGAAACACAAGCAGGTACCGCAGCACACACAAACCTGCGGCCCGAAGCTTTGCTTGGGAACACGCCGAGGGGCCGCGCGTGTCTTTGTCAGCTCACGGGCAGGTGCAGTGCTCTCCCTCCTGCAGGGCTGGCTGCTAGCACTCATCTTTCCAGAACCAAGCGAAACCCTGGTTTTGGAGTGGCTTCATGGCTGGGTGTCCTTTAAGGGGGCTTTCTCGGAGGAGCAGTGCCTCTTGAGCCTGCTGCAGGAATGTCAGTGGGTGTCCCCCCCCAGGGGTGCTGCTTCCGCCTGAAGGAGACGCTCCCGGCAGCTGGAGGAGCCCCAGCGCGATGCCGTCCTGGGCCCTCCAGGAGGCTTCTTGCCAGCACGAAGCTTCGGCCAAAAGCTAAGCGGGAGCAAAACAGCCGCGGGACCCAGGAACCCGCACAAGGGCGGCGCTCGAGGGGGTGGGGGGCAGCTCCGGCCTCCCCTTTTCTCAGCCGCCTTCCGGCTTCCCTTTCTTCTCGTGCAGATGACGTGAGCCTCACCCCCCGAGACGACGTCCTGATTGACATTGACGACAAAGAGCCCCTCATCCCGGCCCAGGTAAAAATGCCACAAGGCGGGGACTGTGGTGCGAGTTGCCCTCCTGGCTGGGGGTAGCGCTGCCCTTGCCGGGGGCTTTTGACACCCTAATCCGCAGCCCCCAACTCGTGTCTTTTCTCATCCGGGGAGACAAAAACGTGCACGAACAAGCGGACGACGGCTTTGAACGTATGGGCAGGGCTGGGTTTGCTGGGTCCCGCTCCCCTCGCTCCCTTTCCTGCTCTCCAAGGAACCCTCAGGTCAAGGGTCTGATGCTGGCAGGCGTTTTTGCTCTCGTGGGCCTGTGGAAGGTCTGCTGGCAGACCGGGCGTCCCTGGGATGAGGAAACAGGCCACCTTATGGTCCCGCAGCTGCCTGGTCGGCGCTGTGGAGCAGGGTTGCTGGCCTGCCTTCTCTCGGGCTGCGGATCGGTGCCTCAGGTGTCCCGCCGCGAGGAGAATCCATGAGGTGGGGTGGGGAGGGCCTGCAGGTGGACTTCAGCCGAAGCCCGGAGGGGACTGGAGGCCTCCGGCTGGGGAAGGCGCTCCTGGATCGTGTCCCTGGGTTCTGCCCATTTTCCTAGCCGAGGAGACCACTTAGGGGTGGCGTCGGGCAAGCCGCAACGTACTCTCTTTTTTCGGGTCCCATAACGTCTTTTCAGAAGACCACAACCGGTGAGGTTCAGGTGGAGTCTGATCGCGTCCTTCTGGGCAGAGCTGCCACCTGGCGCGGCTCCCAGCAGGCCTTGTTCTAGAAGAGCTTTTGGCCATTTCGGCTTTCCACTTCGCCCCTCCCGAGTGTTGCCAGTTCTAGGAGAGGATATGCCTCAGGCTCAGCTGGACCGCCGGTTTCCCGGCTTGGCTTCCTCCAGATACTTGAGACTGGAACCCCCTTCATGGCTGGCTTTTGGCCGCGCCGGCGGGAACCAATGGGCTCACAACACCCGAGAGCCCCGGGGAGGGAGGGCTGCTCTGCACGGGCCAGCGGCAGAGAGCTCCCGGCAGGGGTCTGCCGGGGTGTCATTCGTTCAGGAGCTGCCTGCGGGGTGCTCTGCCTCGCGGTGCTCCCGGGGGCGCAGTCCTGCTCTCGCGTACGAAGTCGTGGGTCTATGAGAGTCTGCTCCGTCGGTTAACTGGAACGCCTTGCCAGGTCTAGAACCAGACAGCCCCTGGGAAAAGGGGCGCTTGGTGATGCGCACCTCGTCTCAAGGAGGAGCCCGAGGATGCAGGCCACCCACCTGGGACATTGCGGGTGGCTCAGGAGGAGCAGCGGGATGGAGATGGTTCAAAAGCAGTCGGCTCGTTTTCAGTCTCATAGCCCAGCACAGAGACTGCTCCCCGTTCAGGAAAGCTCCCCAGCCACTTCCTGTCCAGCTGCCATGCCCAGCCTGTGGGAAACCCATTGAAATTGGAGCCAGTTTGCAGACAGGGGGCGCGGGGGTCGGCGGGCCTGGGTCCCAGTCACACCAGGGCCTTCCAAGCGACAGAGACCTTGGCTGGCTGCCCCTTCAGCCTCTCGGAAGGGCTGGGACCGCACCCCCTTGTGTAAGAGTAGAGTAACACAGGGTGGGCATGTCATGAGCCTGCTGAAGCCGGGGGTCAGACTAGATGGCCCGGGAAACCCCTTCCGGCTCACTCAGTTTCTATGTTTCTGTAACCTGTCAAGGGTCTGCTGGAAGAGACAGTTGGAAAGGGCTTGCTTTAGTTCAGATTTTTACATTGTACCTATGTGCCGCCTCTTTTCTGGTAAGGCGCTCCCCTCCTCTCCATTTTATCCTTGCAACAGCCCTGCGAGGTTGGCTGGGCTAAGAGGTCCCCTCGGCTGGGTGGGGAACAGAACCGGGGTCTCTGGAGCCCTGTTCAGCGCTGTCCCTGCACCCCGGTCTGGCACTCCGTCTGGAGGGCCGCCCCCCCCCCCCCCTTCTGCAGTGAGCCAGTGGCTGTCCGGGCAGCTTTGGGCCAGCCGCTCGGCAGAATGGCCCAGGTTGCCTCGGAGAAGGGCAGCAACGGGCCGGTTTGTCCACTGGCTCGCTTGCTTGCGACAGTGAATGCCGCCCGGGTGGCGGTGCCCGCTGGGGCGCCAGCTGCAGGGTGCCCGCCTGCGGAAGAGACAGGTCTCGGCCCCGCGCCTCGGCGGAGAGCGGCCCGTGGGAGCCGCCTCGGGCTTCTGCAGAAGGGGAACCGTGGGGCGCAAACGCAGTGTGGCTGCGAGGGCGTGGTGCAGCTGCCGGGGGCAATGGGGGGGGCGTGCCACAGATGAGGAGCTACCGCAGGGAAGGCTCTGTGCCTGGTGGCGCCACTGCCGCAGCTGGTTTCAACAGTCCCCGAGGGCGCCCATCTGGAGTTGGGCAGAGGCAGCACAACCCGGTTGTCTGTGCGGAGCGGAGCGTCGCCGGGCGAGTTGCTCTTAGGAAGCCGTGGCGCCCGCGCGCTGTGCTCCTGTGGCTGCCGCTGTGCTCGGCTCGCCTGGCCGAGCCGTTTCCGGCAGGCCCCCGTTCCCGGGGCGCTGGCTCCCTTCCACAGCTCCCCGCGCCCGCTTCTTCAAGGCTGGTGGTCCTTGCCCTTGGCAGGGGGTCATCCCCTTGCTGCGTGGCCGGAAGATGTACCGGCCCAGTGGGGCCCGCTGGTGTCCACACCCAGGAGGAAACTGGGAATGCGCCTGTCCCAGTTCCACCAGGCTGACTGGCGCCGGCTCCAAGGGCGAAGCCCGAAGCGCGGAAAGTGGGGGGCAGAGCTGCTGTGGGGCTGGGCGAGGCCCCGAGGCGGTGGCTGTGGGCATCCAGGAAGGGCAGCGACGTGCCGGCCATCCAGGCAGCTGCCCCGTGGTCCCGCGGCTTCTAGGGGCGGCCAGGGGCCGGGCGAGGGGCATCGCCAAGTGTTGCGCGCCCTCCTGCTTCTTGGCCCTGCCAAGAGGGGGCTGGCCTGGGGGACGCCTGCCAGGCCTCCAGAGCAAGTCCTCCCTTTCCGAGTTGGGGATGGCGAGCCCCTTTCAGCCCATGCGTGGGACTTGGCCTCAGTGGGTGGAGGGGACCGGAAGCACAGAAGCGTCCCCGTCTCGGTGTGCTGCCCCCGGAGCTGCTTCTGCCCGGCGAGAGGAGGGGCAGCTGTGCAAACACCGGCGCCAGGCGAGCAGGCGGAGGCCCTGTTCCCTCCGTGGCCCAGGGGCCGGTCCGGGGGACATGCTCTGCCCTTGGTTAGGCTTTCAGAAAGGTCTCACGGGCATTCTCGGCGAACTCTGGGCTGGGCACCATCGCGCTCGGGTGAGTTACCGTGAAGCGCCCTGCCAGAAGGCCTGGAACGAGGCCTCTCGCCTCCCGGCCGGGGCGCCAGCTGCCTGCCTGCCTTCCTGCTCCAGTGTGTCCCCTGGCGCTTTTCTGCCGGGGCCGAGGCGCATCTCCTGGGGGTGCCTCTTGTGCCCCTGGCAGCCTCGCATGCCTGGCTGGCTCCTCGGCCTGCTTCGCTCTGCACCGGTGCACAGCTCGCTGGAGCGCTGGGCCAGTGGGCGTGAGACCACCTGGCCTCCCAGGCCCTCCTCCGGCTTCTATTTTCGGCCCCCCATTCGTCCTCCCGTGGTGGTGCAGGGCGCTGGTGCTCCTCGCGGATCGCAGAGCGGAGGCATTTTGCGAATGCAGCGGCGCGGCCGAGCTGAGGTCGTGCGTGGCTCCGGCTGCCGGGTTGGCCCGTCACGGGGGCAGCCTTCCGGGGGGCGTTCCCCTCCGCACATGCCCCCCAAGGCCCTGGCACGCCGGCTTGCCCCCGCCGTGCTGGGTGAGCCTTTGGGCTGGGCTGCCCATCCTCGAGCCTGCTCCTAATTAAGCTAATTTGAGCCAAGCGGCGAGGCTGCCTGCGCTACGGAAGGCCTGGCACGGAGCTGCCGCTGGAATTGCAGAGCTTAATCCTGCTTAGATGTGGCGCGGTGTTGGGGGCAAGCAGCGACTCCGCTCGCCGCACCCTGTCGCCACTGGCGCCACGCGATCCATGCGCACCCCGCTCCCGACCAGGCGGCCGCTGCCAGGAGCCGGGGAGCGAAGAGGGAACGGCGCTCCCGGCCAGGCAGCGCAGAGCGGGCTCGGGCGGCTTCAGTGTGTGCCTTTGGAACAAGAATTGGCACTGCCTGCGTGCGCCTCGGGCGCTCGGATCCAGGCAGGAGCACGAGAACGGGGGGTGTGGCAGCCGTGGGCAACTGGGAGGCACGTGGCCCAGGGACTGGCCTTGTGGTGGCCGGCTGCAGGGGCCAGAGGGGCGCTTTTCCTGCTGCCCGCCTTCCGGGAAACTGCCTGGGCTCCTGCCCTGGAAAGAAAAGGAAAGGACAAGACAAGACAAGACAAGACGCGCTGTGGCTGCCTGCCCTTCGCACTGCACATTTTGCAAGGCAAGGCCGGTGTCATGCAGGGTGTCGAGCGCTCCGACGTGGCACGGCCGACGGCAGGATCTCGGCCCTCCGTCTTCGGGGGGTGAACTCCCCTTTTGTAATGCGATCACTGTTGCTATTTCCTCAATCATCATTTTACCCCAGTGACCTTGAAGTTAGTGGGGGCACTAAAAGTAGCCCCCTGCCCCCGTCTCGGGACTGCGCCTGAATTGCAGCGGGAGAGGGAGACGAGGGGGAGCGGCGTGGCCGTGGCCCTGCCCTCGGGACCGTCCCGCTGTTGTCCGCGTGTCCCCGATCCACTGGGGTTCTGCTGCGGGACGGGAACGCAGGGGGCCCCCGAGAAGCCGCTTTTGTGCACCGCACCCGCTTGGACGGTGGGATTCCACTTCCACGGGACGGAGGAGCCAGCCGGGAATGCCGACCTGCCTGGCGCACTGAAGGCGGAGTACTGGGGAGGGGCCTGCACCCGCCCCCGCCTGATGCCCCTCGCCCACCGCAGAACCCCCGGGCAGGGGAGGGGAGCTGCCCAAGAGGGCCGCCTGTGCAGTGTCGGAGGGGCCGGGAGACCCTGGGGTTGCGCCAGATGAACCCCGTGGCCCGGCACACAGCCCGCCAGGGTCAAAGCGCCCTGATCCAAATCCCCGGTGCGACCGCGCTTAGAACACTCTCAGTCGCAGCTCCTACACCCAAAACCTTGTCGGGATCCAAGCGAGTTTGCAAGGCAGCTGACATGATGAAAGAGCTGCAGGGAACCTCTGGGACTGTTCAGCTCACAGAGTAAGGTGAGGAAAGGGAGGTGGGGTGGAGGCGTCCAGAATTATGGGGTGGAGAATGGGGAGAGGGCGACATTTTTCTCCCTCTCCCATGTGTGAGGATCCAGAAGGGCCCCCCATGGAGCTGATGGGTGGGAGATGCCCGGCAGTCCAAGGGGAGGGCCTCTTCGCACAGCGGAGTTCGGCCTCTGAAAATTCCCACCGGAAGAGGCTGTTACGGCCACCGGCTTTAAAGGGGACTGGGCAGCTTCATGGGGAAGCTAGTCCTGTGGGCTGCAGTGCAGAGGCGGTGTGCCAATGTTCCCCAGTTGCAGGGGACCGTGGGCGGGAGGGTGCTGCTTCACTCGTACGCAGCTTATGGCTTTCCTTCGGGCCTCCGTTTGGAAACCGGGTGCGCAGAACGCCGGAGGCAGCGGGCCCTGGTCTGACCCCGCGCGGCCTTCCTGGTGTGTGGGAGACGGCAGAGGAGGACCCTGGCGGCATTGCCCTTCAGTGTATTCGGTGCTCTGCATCTCTGATTCACAGAGCCCAAGCTGCTTTGCGATCAGTGGAAGGACAGAGAAAAACAGCAAAACCTTGGGCAATAAGGCCAAGCTGTAGCCACGAGGAGCAAACAGCTGGGGCATTAAAAGCTCGCACGGACGCAGCGGCCGGAAAAGGACGGCGGGCGAGAGAGGACGGGCTCAGCTCCCCGAGCCACTTGCCCCACTGACGCTGAAATTCTGCCCCTTCCTGTGCGCCTTGAACGGCTGCTGCTCCCCCGTCCCGCCCCGTCCCGTCCCGTCCCGTCTCCATCCAGCCGCTGGGGGAGGTTCCTTAGTGCCGCGCGGACGAACGAGGTCGTTCGGGGAACGTGCTTTTGCCTTTGCCTTTGTATGTTGGCCTTGTGTTTGTCTGACTCCATCACTAATCAGACCTTTTTGTTTGTAGCCTGTGGACAGCATGACCAGCTCGGCTTTAATTAACACGCAAGCTTCTCGGGCCGATGTCCATGTATGTATGGCTTCCTTTCTCACCCAGTTACGGCTTCATTTGCTTAACTTGTATTTTTGACCCCCGTTTTGGAGCCCTCTCCACGCTCCGCCGTGGCAAATCTGGCAAGACCGGCAATGTCCTCCCAGACCGCACGGAGCACCGCCCGTCGCTGTGCCTGTGAAGCTTCTCCTGGCTTCACGAGGGAATCCCAAGGCTGGCTTTGGAGGGTTGGGCCGAGCAGGTCAGGCGCAGCTTGGGATCCCTCGCCCGGCTCTGGAAGAAGGATGCTGGGGAGAACTCTGGGCTCGTGCCACTGGAGCAGCCCGGTGCCTCGGGGGTGGGCGGCATCTCTGCCCCTGGCGAGGGCAGGCAGGGGCTCGGCAGGGCCGGAGGGCCACGGAAGTCGGCTCCGGTGCTCTGCCTCCTCTCCACTGCAGTCGCTGCATGGAAACACCCGGCCGTCCCAGGAGTGGGAGGATGGCGGGGTCTCCGGACCCCCAGGCAGCTCCTGAAAATGGGGGGAGGAGGCGTGTCCCTGACACAGGCTGAGAACACCTCGCCGCGCAGGGAATGAGGCCAGGGCTGTTCCAGCTCATAATCTGGACCATCTCTGGCAGCTTCCAGAAGTTGGAAGCAGAACTCTGCAAGCCAGGCCGCATGGTTCCTCCTTGTGCTTTAACTGCGGGGCGCATTTTTACTCAAGCCACATTAAAAAGTCGCAAACCCCGACAGCAAACTCGCAAGTCATTAATTTAAAACCAAGGCAGCAAAATGATCGGCGGCAGGAGCACCATTCATGTGCGCCATGCAGGGCTCCAGCACGAATGTCGTTAAATATAATAAACCTCACTTTTGAAAGAGCTGTTGACAACTTCTGGGGAGCGCTTCGGAGCCGGTGTCTCGCCTGGAACCGAGAGCCCCTCGCAAAGGATCTCTGTGCAGCGGAACCTGGGGGCTGCCGTTGGGGGCGGGGGCGGAGGGGCTCACGGGGACAGCTGGGAGAACTTAGGCGAAACGTTTGAGAAAACGTGGATGGCTTAAAATTGGATCCTGGTGCGAGCATGCCGCCCCGAAGAACGCGAGCGCAACCGTGCAGCCCGGTCCTCGAGGGGAGGTTTTGCGGCTGGCGTGTTTTGCTTATTTGGAGCTGCTCAGCCGAGGGGGCTTCCGGAGGGTCTTCCCCGCAGTCGGCGGAAGCAGCAGGGTCCTCGCCTGCAGCCTCGCAGCCTGGGCTGCCCCGACCCGGACGGAAGACAGATGTGGCCTGGCTCCCGCCTCCTCTGCCCTGCATTCCTGCCCTGCCTGTGGGAACGGCTGGCTGCGACGGCTGCGCAGGCTCGCCGCACTCCACCCCTCCTGCAGCCCTGCGCGGCCAGAGTCCCTCAGCTGCCGGTTCCGCCCCTCCTCAGCCAGGGGCACGGCCCGAGCCGGACTGGCCTGCAGGGCCGGGCCCCGGGAGTGCCGGGTGGTCTCCTCGCCACGAGCTCCGAGGGGACGCCGTGCCAGGCGGAGGCCAGCTGGCGCACCGGAGGGGGTTTCCACCGGTGCGCGAGATGGCGGATCGGCCGTGGGGTGGGGTTTCTCTGGACTCCGTGCGTGGCCCTGGCACGAGCGTCCTTCCCCTGGAGCTTAGAACGCGCCAGGCAGACGCTGCCGTGTGCTGCCGATGCAGTGGAGACCGAGGGAGGAAAGGCTCCCTCGAATCTAACCGTGGGCATGGCTGTGCGGGCCCGCGAGGTGCTCCCCCACCCACTGGAGAGCCGTTTCTGTCGGAATGTGTGCGTCTCCCATCTAGCCCGGCTTCGCTGCCTCCCAATACAAATAAGCCATTAAGCGACAAGTTAGCACACGAAACACGAGCCAGAAAACATGCAAGCCGAAATCTGTAAACTATTTGGAGTAATTGGCTATTTGCTGTGCTTGCTAGCCTCAAACCGTCGTGCATATTTTACAGCCTATCTGGTTACCCTCCTCTGGAAGAGCCACTGGGATCGGATATCCCCAGCTGAAGCCCAGCCTGAGCCGGGCAGGGACCGGGACGCTGGCCTGCCTGCCTGCCTGCCTGCGGTCGCCTCCCGTGAGCGCGGCCGCAGCGGGCCTCCCTGCGCCCTGATTGGGATCAGGTGACCGGGTGGGGGCTCTGGGGGGCTCCCGAGCCCCGGGGGGGCCATTGATCCGGGCGTGCTTCCATGGCCACGGCAGCTGTCGGGCAGCCTGCGGCTCGTGTCCTCGTTCCTGCGCTGTTCGGACAGCGTGGGAAGTCCTGCTCCCGCCCCACCGGAGCACACGGGGAGGCCGAGGACTGGGAGACTCTGGGCGGGTTGCGGGAAGGGCTGCTCCTCGTAGCGTGTGGTACAGTGGCAGAGTCCCCTTCCACAAGAGGCAGCGATGGCCGCCAGCGTGGGCGGCTGTGAAAGAGCTCGGGGGCACTCACGGGGGGAGAGCGGTGCACGGCTGCCGCTCCGGATGGCTGTAGGCCGCTTCTGTGCCGGAGGAGGATGCGTGTGCCGGGGCTGCTGTTCCACACCTGGCCTGCTTGCGGCCTTCTCCGGGGCAGCGGGTGGGCCCCGGGGCCAGAATGCCGTCTGGGCGGCCTGGGCCTTGCTTGTGCTCCTGGGCCGGTCCTTGACACGTGTGATCTGCAGGTGCGATGGGGTCATGCGCCTCTGAGGCGGAATGCAGGGCGGTCACCCTGGCTGGCGAGTGCCTGGGTGCTGCCCGGCATTCGCTCACAGCTCTCGGACGTGCCTGCCCTGGGAGAGACCCCCTGCGGCACCTCTGCCGCCGCCCCCTGGGCTCCTGGGTGGGTGGGGAGCATGGCCTGGCCGGGTGAGCCCGTCCGCTTCAGTGGAGCCGCCCTGCAGACCAGCACACGCCTCGGAGGAGGGGCTTCGTTGCATCTCTGTGTGAGTGGCTGTGCTCTGGCTCTTTCTGCGAATCACAGAGAGATGGCCTGCAGGTGTCCACAGATCTGAGCCCCTCTGAAAAGCAACCTTTGGGGTGCGAGAGCGAAGGGGAACGGTGCCGCGAGGCTCCAGCGTGGCCGCCGAGCGAGGTCTCAGGCGTGACGGTGGACGCTGCCGTCCGTGATCAAGAGGCTGTGCCGTCCGATCCTCCCTTCCTCCCACTTTGTGAGCAGCCGCCGTCTCCTGCGTGGCTTTTCCATTTCAGTGCAGGCCGGTTAGAGTCCTTTCCAATTAACATTCCAGCTGCTTTTTCTGGCATGCTGCTGTTCTTTAAAAAACGTTTTTTCTCAGTAACATCAGTCCAAAATTCAGCCAAAACCTTCTAACCCACTTCTTTGTCTTGGGGCTGCAGAGGACACCAGAAATAAGTTGCCAGATTGCACAAAGTGCTTTCTTTGTAACCCTGCACCTGTGGAATGCCACAACGAAGCTGCCTTGGTCAGGACGCAGCTTTTAAAAAGGGCAGCACAAAGGGAGTGCTGAAAGGGGAAATTTACGTAATATCTCTGCGGAGGGGGGGGAGCCCCACTCTGAGACAGGGACGGGAAGGCTCCCAGCGTGGCTGGCTGGCAAAGCCATGCCATAAACCCTGATTATGGCTTCTCCGTGAGGTTAGCGCGATGGAATTTTGTGGAATTCTAAAATGAGATATTTATTTGCGCAGGAATGTTTCACGAGTTACAAATCGCTCTTGCATCTTGGCTTCGGTCTATCGCAGAACTCTTAGCTATGTTTGCAAAGCATTCCCCCGTTCCGTCGCGTCTCCCGAGGAGCATCCCTTCTGCTGAGTCAGTGCGCTGGCCCGCCGCGTCCTCTGTGGCTGCCGGTCACCATGGGTGGCAGCGGGGGCTCCCGCGGCGGCTGGAGCGGCTGGGCTCGGACCCGTGGCTTCCGCAGGCCCGGCATCTGACAGGCCCCACTGGGCAGCGGGCCGGCGCTTCCAGTCACCCCCTCAGTGGCTCTCTCCCGTTGGCTGCCCACACGCAATTTTCCCTGTGGTTCTGCCCCCTTGCCCAACCCAAGCACCAGCGTTTTGGTGGCCTCCCAGCCCTTGTGCAGCCCCCGCCCCCCGGCACGGCCCCCTTCGCCTTCAGCCTCGCCCGCCGCTGGCACGCAGGCCCTGAGGGCTTCCACAGAGAGGGATTCGGCCCCCCAGGTGAAAAGGGTCTGCCCCCCGGTGTGTGCCCCCTGCCAGCAAAATGCCCCCCCGTGAGAGCCCGGCCCTGCGAAGGGGCCCGCGCGGGGCCCACTCCCGAGCTCTCTGCAGGTCCGTGGCCACGAGTGACGCGTCTTGTCCCTTCGCTGCCCTGCCAGGAGGAAGAATGCATTGACTGGTGGGGCAAGTTCTATGCTTCCACAGGCGAACGAGAGAAGTGCGGCACCTACCTGGAGAAGGGCTTCGACACCCTCCAGGTACGTCGTGCAGAGCGCTCTTCCTGGGGGCTGGGCGGCGTCGGACAGTGCTTGGGGGACGTGGCTGTGGCGCCTCGGACTGCCGGGGCTGCCGGCGGCTCGGCCTGCGCTGCTTGGGACCGGGATGCCCACGATCGGGCCGCACGGACACACCAGCTCCAGCTCTCCTTGTGGGCGGCTGCAGCGGAGCCCGCCAGCCTGGCCCACCCTCGGCCGCTCCTGCCGCGAGCCGGAGCGTTGCCTTCCCGAGCTGTCCTTGGGTGGTGCCCTGTGGGGGAGCTGGGCGACAGAGCCAGCCGGGGCCAGGGACCGAGCTCTGCCCAGGACGGTCCAGAGCGCCCCGGTCCGTCTGAATCGGGCAGGGCCTGGAGCATGCCCTCTCCAGCCTGCCTGTGGATGCAGCTTGGGCAGCGGGTTGCCGCAGACTTGGGGTGCCCATGTGCCGGGCAGGCTTCCCTGTGGCTGCAGAGGGCCGCCGGGGAGGGTGGGAAGGGAAGGGGCAGGCCCGCCGTGCGTGCGTGAGATTTCGCGGCTGGGGCAGGAGGTGGGAGAGGAGACGGAGTCCTTCGCAAGCAGAGTGGCCAGCGCCCAGGACTTCTTCAGGCCAGGCGCGTGTGCCGAGGAGCAGCGGACGAAAGCACGCGGGCCTGCGCACGCTTCCTTGCAGGTGTACGAGACGGAGCTGGAGAACGTGGAGGACTTTGCGGGCCTGTCCGACTTCTGCCACACCTTCCGGCTGTATCGGGGCAAGAGCCAGGATGCCAGCGAAGACCCGACCATTGTGGGGGAATTCAAGGTTTGCCAGCCTCTGTCTGGCCACTTGCTTGCCAGAGGGGGACTGGAGCATAATCCCTGGAGGGGATTCTTGGAAATATGACCGAGCTGTGCTGCTAGATCGAAGTGGAGGAAGAAAGCAGGCTCTTGGGGGGTCCTGGAGACCACGCAGAGCCACACGGGCAGGATGGGGGGGTGCATGGAAGAACTGGCGGCCGCTGGAGGGGTGGCGGCGAGGGCGTTCCTTCCACACATGCAGTTCCCACATTTCAGCAACCAGATGCATTTGTGCAGCTGCAGTTTTATACCTGGCTCAGTGGAAACGATGCCTTAGTAGGTGTGGGGCATTTATAAGGAAGTGTGAGAAGTTAATTCCAGTTCCTTCTGAGCAGCATTAACCCAGTTCATAACTCTTGGTCTACGCATACACTCAAATGCGCAGTCTCAAGCTTCAAGCCCGTGCCTTCCCGAGTTTGTTCTGTGGGCCAAAAATATTCTATTTTGCAGCTTGCTCACATTTGAAAAATGCCCCGGAAAAATCTTGATTTCTGATCAATACACCAAGCATGTTTTAATCACGTGCGGCTTGTGCATTGCGAGCTGCACTGGGAGCCCAGCAACAGGCTTAGGACGGCAGCGCACAAACCGAAGTGCATGAATGAATGAAAGGGAGAAGAACGCGCACTTTTCAGAGCAGGGCCCCCCTGACCTGTCCCAGTGGGAAGACGCACCGGAAAAGCCCCGTGGCTTTTGTGCGAGAAGCGTGTAAAAAGAACGGAGCTCCCAGTCTGACGCTGGCACAAGACTGAGCGAGCGCCGGAGTGGAGTGGGAGGCGCTGCACGAGCTTCGCTTCGCGCACGGGTGTCTTCTGCAGAAGGGCCCCCGGGGGCTGCCGAGCAGGCCCTGCCGTTTGGGGCTGGGGAAGGGGGGCCCCTCCTGCGTGCCCCGTGTCCTGAGCCCAGAGGGCCCCGCCTGGCGTCCCCTCACAAAGGTGCACAAAGCGTCTTCAGGCGGTGCTGCCCGGACCGTGCCTTCTCTCGATTTTGCTCAGTGCGGAAGCCGAAGCGCCCTCTGCGAAGCGGCTCCTGCTCTCGGGCAGCCTGGCTTGGGGGGGGGGGTCCTGGGGGCACGCAGAAGCCCTGCCTGTGGCCACACCTGCCACGTCCGTGTCGTGCCCGACACGTGCCAGCTGCGCCCGCGGCCTTGCCCGCAACCGGAGGGGCCGTCGGGGCGAGGGGGGCTGGCGGGGCCCTCGGTGACCCTCCCCGCTGTCCGCAGGGCTCCTTCAAGGTGTACCCTCTGCCCGACGACCCCGCCGTGCCGCTGCCCCCCCGGCAGTTCCACCAGCTCCCCGCCAGAGGCCCCCAGGAGTGCCTCGTCCGCGTCTACGTCATCCGCGCCTTCGACCTGCAGCCCAAGGACGCAAACGGGAAGGTAGGCCTGCGCGGGCGGAGCGACCTGTGGGGCCGCAGGAGAGGAGCCGGCTTGGTGCGGCGAAGGGCCGAGTGAGACTGCACGCCGGGCGCCGCACGCTCCTCTTCCCAAGGTCCCGGGGAACGTGTGGAAAGGGCTTCGGGGAAGGCAGGGGCTGACAGGTGTGGGGTTGCCAAGAGCTCCTGCCCCCGCCCGGCTGGCTGGGCGCCCCGTGCCTCCCTTGCCCCAGGGGAGCCCCTGGCGCTTCTGGGGAGCCCCGGGAGGCAGCTGAGGCGGGGCTGACAGGGCTTTGGGGCGCGGGGGCCTCGGGGTGGCTGAGCCTGGCCGCTGGCCCAGTCGAGGCAGCTCCGCCGCGTTGGAAGAAGCAACGCCCAAGCGCTTGGCAGCCCGAGAGCGGCTAACTGGGCCGCTGGGCCTGGGGTGGCGGGGTGATTCCTTTTCTTGCCACTGCTTTCGCTCTGCGTTATCCTTGTCTCAAGAAAGCGGAGCTTTTTCCTGTGGGAATTTGTGTAGTGGCAGGTCAGCTGAAGCAGGCAGCACTGGCTCCGTCCGTCCGTCCGTCCGTCCGTCCTCCCTCCCTCCCTCCCTCCCTCCCTTCCTTCCAATCGCGGCTGTTAAACAGTGTGTTTCAGTTTTGCTCTAACATACATGGAATGGCAAAGCAGCGGGGAAGCCTGGGGGCAGTGGGTGCAGCTGTGTGGATGACCCCTTAGGGTCCCACATTAATCTAACTTTGCTCTGCTGCTCCCCTGGCAGAGCCCTTCAGTCTGTGGGCCCCGGTGCCCCCCCCCCAATTTAAAGGAGAGACTCTTGAACTGCGGCGTTTGCATCGGCCCTGTGTCCCTCGGGCTGGGCTATGCCAGACGGGGTTGCTTCAGCCGCAAGAGGCTGCCTCAGGACAGGGGGCCCCGGGGCCCTGTTCCGTGGAGAGGTTTGTGGCTGATGCAGAGACGGCCCCTCACCTGGCGGTCCCTCAGCTGGTGGGCCTCGCTCCCCCAGCCGCTTTGCCCTTCTGGCATGGGGCGGTCGCTGAGACCCCCCCCCCCGCCACTGCCTGTCTTTCCCTCCCTCTCCCCTGCAGTGCGACCCTTACGTAAAGATTTCTGTGGGGAAGAAATCCATCAGCGACCAGGACCATTACCTTCCGGGCACCCTGGAGCCGGTCTTTGGAAAGTGAGGGCCCCGTGCGTGCCGGGTGTCTCTGTGGGGAGCTGGGCGCATGTGTGCGTGTGCAGCAGCGGGGGGGGGGGCTGGTGTGCTGCTGAGAGGGTCCCGAGAGGAAGCAGCTCGATGGGGCGGGTGGGAGGCTGACCTTTGGCTCCCCGGGGCTGCTCTAATTCGTCGTCCCTGGGCACACGGTCTCCAGAGTGGAATCCGCGCCCCTCTGCGCCCCGGGTGCAAAGGCCCCGAAGGATTTGGCTGCCTGCCGGTGGGCAAGCGGCGTGTCCTGTGGCTCCGGGGCCATTTCCGTGCGCCATGCAGAATTTCCTCATGGGAATTCAGCCAGACTTCCTTCCAGAGCCTGGCGGGGGGCAGGGGGGAGCAGTATGAACCCCGAAAGCGCCGCTTTCCTGGCTCAGCGAAGCTGGGGGGGAGCAAGTAGATCCCCGAATGTGTTGGCCATCGGCCGTGGCCATGCTGGCAGGGGATTCTGGGTGTTCACTTCCCAGCTCCCTCCCCTGATGCGAATGACCCCCTGGGCCACTGGGGCACCACGTGGGGAAGTGGCTTTCCAGTGGCGACGGAGGCGATGCTTCGGAGCAACCCGGCCGCTCGCCTTCCGCAGGATGTTCGAGCTGAGCTGCACGCTGCCCTTGGAGAAGGACCTGAGGGTCGCGCTCTTCGACTACGACCTCCTGTCCAGGGACGAGAAGATCGGGGAGACCACCATCGACCTGGAGAACCGGTTTCTCTCCAGATTTGGGGCCCGCTGTGGCTTGCCCCAGACGTACTGCAAGTGGGTTCCTGGGGGGGACTTGGCTTGCGGGCCCCTCGTCTGTCCCCCAGCCCCCACCCCACCTGCGGGGAGCTACAGCGGGGAGCTCGGGGGATGGGCCGCCCTCCCGGCCCCCCTCGGCCCGGCTGTGCAGCGAGGAGGGCCTGCCCTCCGCACCTCCCTTCACGGGTGGGCCGTGGGTGCAAGGCACAGTCTGCCTCCCGCCCGCCTGCCGCCCCAGGCCATCAGGCCGGGACCCCCGTGGACCCACATCGGGCGGCTCCAGGCTCGGCTGCAAGCGGTTCCCACACACTCGCGTAGCCGTGCGGCCAGCGCTAAGAGGGATCCGGAGGCCTGGCCGGGTCTGGATCCGGCCTCAGGGATGGCGGCACAGGATGGCCGTGCAGCCGCTTCCCTCAGCCGAAAGCGGCGCGGAGGCAGAGACACGCAACGAGCGGCAAACCCACCTCGGCCTGCCGAGCGGGGGCGGGGGCGACGGGTGGGGAGCACGATCGGGCCTGGGCCCCCACACGAGTCCCGCTGGAAGGAGGGCAGCTGCGGGACCGCACGGGCGACCTCGGAAAGCCACGCGGCGCCGCAACGCCTGCAGAAGGCGGAGGGGAGGGGTCCCTTCGCTCTCGCCCTCGCGCGGCTTGACGGCTCGCCTCTCCGTCCTCGGGCAGGTCTGGCCCGAACCAGTGGCGGGATCAGCTGCGGCCCTCCCAGCTGCTGCACCACGTCGCCCTGCAGCGCCACGGCAAAGCGCCCGTTTACCGGCCCGACCGGATCACCCTTGGCGACCAGAGCTACAGCCTCGCAGACCTCGGTGAGCGCGCCCGGCCCGGCCAGGCTGCCCGCCTCGTCTGGCCGGGCCAGACCCGAAGCCGGCTTGCGGGGCTCCGGCCGCTCCGCCTTGGCACTGCCCCTGCTAATCTCGGGGGGGGGGGGCACTTCCCGATGGATCATGCCCCGTGGTTTCTGGACTACGGGGAAGGGCCGAAGGCCGCGCCGCGTGAGAAGGGTCCCCCGCCAGCTCTGCTCTGCTTCGGTGTGCAAGGTCAGGCTGGCCGGGGGGAGCCAGTGGCGACGGACGTGCCCTCCCTTGGGGAGCCGCTGGCCATGGGCAGGGGCTTTTCCCGCACGAGCGTCCGCAGGGCGCCGGCAGCCGGCCACCACTGGGCACGGGCGAGGATCTGCCCAGCCCGGATGCGCGGCCCCGATGGCACCGCGGCCGTCCACGCTCCGGAAGGGGCCTTTCCTGCCTTGGCTGAGGGCTGAACCTGTGGCATGCAGGGGCCCCCCGCCCCCCGAGCTCCGGCCCTCGGTTCTGCAGGTGACCACTGAGTGGGAGGCGAGCAGGAGCTGAGCCAGCGGTCCGTCTCCGTCCGGGAGGCCAGGGAGGCCACTGGCTTCGCTCACACCCCCAAGAAGGGGGGAGCTGCAGGGCCGCCCTCTTCCGCACGCGCAGGGGATGCAGGCGGGAAGGCGAGGGGCTGCCTGGCACGCAGCGTGGCCCGCAGGAGCTGCCCCTGGCCCCTTTGCCCGGCCTGCGGGGCAGTGATCCCCGTGCTGGAGAGCGGAGGGCAGGGGCCTGGAGGGTGGCGAGGGGGTCCCGCCCGGGGGTGGGGGCTCCAAAGAGCCAAGGGCCAGAGCGCCCGCCTGGCACGCAGGGGCCTGGGCCGGTCCCCGGGGCTGCTTGAGGCTCGCTGGGGCCGGCGCAGGAGGCATGGCTGCCAGAGCACAGGGCTGGCTGCACAGTCACTTCCCCCTTGCGCTTCTGCTCTAGAGGACGGCAAGCCCCCCAACCCGCACCTGGGGGCGGTGGAGGAGCGGCTGGCTCTGCACGCGCTG
Source organism: Varanus komodoensis (assembly GCF_004798865.1). Classification (NCBI taxonomy): domain Eukaryota; kingdom Metazoa; phylum Chordata; class Lepidosauria; order Squamata; family Varanidae; genus Varanus; species Varanus komodoensis. Next base: position 1,395,198 of record NW_025335568.1, on the reverse strand, counting down.
CGGAAGCAGGGCCTGGTGCCCGAGCACGTCGAGACGAGGCGGCTGTTCAGCCCGCTGCAGCCGGACATTGAGCAGGCGAGTGAAGCGGGAGCTGCCCCCCGCCCGCGGACGGGCGCCTGCCCTGGCTTGGGGGCGCTTGCTGGGGGCCGGGGGGTGGCCGTCCCACCCCTGCCAGCCAGTCCCAAATGGCCACCAAGGGGCTGTGAGATTAAACGGGGGCGCTGCCTGCCCCCCACCAAGGACTCCTTGGAGGGAGGGCGGGGAGGACACACACTGTCCAGCGTCTCCCATCTGTGGGGGCGGGTTGCCAGGGCCCCTTGGCTGTTTTCTCGCAACAACTCCACGCGGCGCTGCCAAATGAGATGCCAAGGGGCACGGGATGCCACGGTAAGCAGGCTCCCGGCTCAAGCCCCCCCCCCCCCGGTCTGCCTGCTTCCCGAAATAGTCGGCCCACCTCCGGAGGGGGGGCCCTGCCACCCCACTCTCAGCATGCAGGCCCCCTCCCGGGGACGCTTCCGGAAGCAGGTGGGAAGAGGCGGCAGCCCCCGCTCGCTCGCCCCGGTTCCCTCTCACGCCCCCCTTTCCTTGCAGGGGAAGCTTCAGATGTGGGTGGACCTGTTCCCGAAGTCGCTCGGGCCCCCCGGGCCGCCGTTCAACGTGACCCCCCGGAGAGCAAAGCGGTGACGATTGATGTTCTGCGTGCGCGCTGGCCAGGGCGCAGAGCTCGGGCCCCGGGCCCAAAGTGGCCTTGCGGGGCTCCGGGGCCAGGACCCCTCCGCTGGCCGTGCTGCCCTTCCCCCGCTGCTGAGCGCCCCCAGAGCCCCCACCCCGAGGGGGCGAAATGCCTCTCCGGGGCCTCGCATGGGCAGGAGCGCTCTGCCCTGCAGGGCTTTTCACACGCTGCCCCCCTTCCGCCCCCCCCCCCCCGCTGCCCTGAAGTTCACTGTGGCCCCTGGCTTGCACCCCGGCGCGTGGGGCTGCCGTGCCAGCGCGGGGCTGCCCCACCGGGCCCAAGCCGGGCCCGTCCGCTGGCAGCATGAGGGGCGGGCTTTGCCCGGCCGGGCTCCCCGCCTCGCGCCCGGGGCCTCTTGCCCACCCTGGGCGCCGGCTGCTGTGCGCGGGGAGAGTGGCGCAGGCGGGGGGGGGGGGGCCCGCCCCGCAGGCGGGGGGGCGCCCGGTGTGCGGGGCCGAGGGGGCCGAGGCGGAGCGGCGCTGAGCTGCCTGGGGCGGCCGGCCGGCCTGCAAGGACCCGGCCGGAGCCGCTGGAGCCGCGGGTCAGCAGGCGCCGTGAGGCAGCCCCGGCTGGGCCCTTGGCGCCACCGGGCGCGGTGGGAGGAGAAGGAGCCCGGAGGGCAGGCTGACTCGCCTCGCTCCGCCGGCCCAGGTTCTACTTGCGGTGCATCATCTGGAACGCGAAGGACGTCATCCTGGACGACCTCAGCATCACCGGGGAGAAGATGAGCGACATCTACGTGAGAGGGTAGGCCGTCCTGCCCCGGGGCCCCTTCCTGGAGGCCGCACGGCCTGGGCTGGGGTGCGCCAGCACAACTGCCCGGAGGACGGCTCGCGCCCCGTGTGGGGCCTGCGCCCCCCCTCCCTCCCGCCCCCCTCCAGCGAGGCCCCGAGCACTCGGGAAGGGGCCGTAGCTCAGGGGCGGCCCCCCACGGGCACGCGGGGGCTTGCGGGTTCACGCCTGGGCAGCACCTCCAGGTGGGTCGGGGCAGCGCCTGCCTGCCTGGAAGCCTGCAGAGTCGTGGCTGCCGGTCAGTGTTGGCAGGACTGGCTTAGACGGGTCCCTCTGTTCCAAAGCTCCTGCTTCTGGAATAGGGGCAACCAGCCCTTGGTGGGCAGCTTTAGCTTCCGCCCACCCCTGGGTTTGCCCCCCCCACAGACTCGGTTCACCCGTGGGGCCGCCACGGGGAGGGCAACGGAGCAGCTGCCCTTCCGGCACGCGACCGTGACGCCCGCAAGGCAGATCTATTTCGATCTGTTCCCCTTGCCTCTCGGCCGTGTGCCGGCGTGATCCGTGCCCCGGGGCCAGTCCCCAGTGCCTCTCCGGACGCAGGCCTGACGCGGCCGCTTGCCCTGCAGCTGGCTGGCCGGCCACGAGGAGAACAGGCAGAAGACGGACGTGCATTACCGGTCCATGGGCGGGGAAGGGAACTTCAACTGGCGGTTCGTCTTCCCCTTCGACTACCTTCCCGCCGAGCAGGTCTGCTGCGTGGCCAAGAAGGTGAGTCTCCCCGGCTGGAAGCCGTTCCTCTGCTCCGGGCTCCCCCGCCTCTTGGCGACGCGTGACGGACACCCCGGGCGAGGCCTTTCCTGTGTGCGCGCTTCTCTTATTCAAGCACCGTACAGGTGCGCCCGACAGTAGCATCTTCCGTTTGCAACCCGCCGGAGCGCTTCTGCCGCCCTTGTTTCTTGCCAGGTGGGGAGGAGGCTGGCAAGGAGCCCACCGGGAAAGGCTGTGCGCGGGCCTCTTGGTGGCGGAGCCGCCGCGGCCTGGAAGCTCCCAGGGGAATCTTGCCGAGTGAGGACACGAGGTGGGGGCGGGAGGGGGCGAGGGGCTTCTCGTGCAAATCCTGCCGTCCGGATGGCCTGTTCTTGAGGACGTCTTCCAAATTGCACCAGCGCTGCAACCCTGCTCCATTCCTCCATGGCTCCTTTTGGCACAAGACTTCCGTTCAAAACCCAGTGCTTAACGCACAATACTCTGATCAAAGAAACCGCCACCAAGCCAGGAATCCTGATGGCAGCGAGTCAGGCTTGGATTGTCGTTGCTACCTCAAATATCCTGAAATTGAGGCACTCCGCCGGGGAGGGGGCGTGGTGCGTGCAGACTCCTGTTCCCCGGCTGCGGCAGTGACCCCCGGGGTGACACATCCCCTGCCCCTCCCAAAGCACATGCCCCCCACGGCACATGCTTTCCGGGGGTGCTGTGCAGCCGCCTCGTTTTTCCTTGTCACATGTGGACCTACCCAAGGGAGCAGCTGTTTGTATCCGTGCCGGAGACAAGCAGGGAGAAAGGCCCAGGAGCCTCGTCCGGCTGGGTTTGCTTCCCTGCATGCTTAGGGCAGCTTCTCAGGATCTGTTGCCTTTGATGGCGACGGCCCTGGGGGCTTGGGCAATTTAGGAGAACCCCCCGAGAGGCAGAGGGGGGAGGCATCCATGCCCGGCACTCCTGGCCACAGATATCACATGGGAATAAAAGGAAAGCCGCGCTGGGTCAGACCGAAGTGGCTGCCATAGGATGCCCCAAGCAGGGTGGGCGCAGGACCTCCCCCCGCCCAGGCCCTCGGCCACCGGTGCCTGCAGGCACGCCACTGCCGGCGGGTGCGTAGCCCATGGCCCACGAGGCCGGTGGCCACGGATGGCCTCTTCCCGCAGGCATCTGTCCAACCCCCTTTGAAAGCCACCCGGATCGGTGGCCTTCACCCCTTCCTGTGGCAGCAAAGGCCATAAAACTACTTCCTGGTATCTGCCCCACCCATCAGCTTCATGGGGTGGCCCCGGGTTCAAGTGCTATGGAGGGGGGGAGGAAACGCCTCCTTCTCTTTCTCCACACCTTGCATCGTTCGATGCATGTTTCTGTGAGTCGTCCCGAGGCTATGTAGCAAGGGGACGGCATATGAAAGCTTTAAATAAATAAATGCATTTGAAGCACCACTGCCGGGTCTCCCCTCAACTCCCAGCAGAGCTCCCAGCTCCTGCAGCCCCCTTGCTCCTCCAGCGTCCCTCCTCTCCGGCCCAGTGATGTCCCTCGGCAGCCGCGGCCCCCGGACCAGTGCGGCCGCCCCGGGGCCTGTGCCGGGGCGTGTGATCGCTTTCAGCGCCACTCCTGAGCAAGCAGGTTGCCTTTGCCCCCGCTGCGCCCTGGGCCCGCTTTTTACGGAGCCGTCCACCTCCACCAGGAGCCCCTCCCTCGGCCCCCGCTCCCTCAGATCCCATCAGCCTGTGCTTGCCGCTGGGACTTCTCACCCAGCCCGTGTCTCTTCCTTGCGTCGCATTTCCGCAGCTGCTCTTGGTCAGTGCCCTGGGTGCCTTTCCCCTCTTTGATACACCGTGCAAATTTTAGTCTTGCTCAGGAAATGCTGAGTTAGGCAATTAGCACCCTGTTGCCTGAAGTCTAATTAGCGCGCCCCTCCTTTATTGGCCGAACGACCGACTGCTTTGCTTTTGACTTTGGCGCACAAGGCCGAGAGTCGCAAGCTGGGCGTGCGGTCTCCCACCCGACGGTGGAAGCGGCCCTGAAAGGCCTCAGAGCAGCCCCCCCCCCCCGCTGTGCCGACAGGGGCTCCCCGGCCCCCTTCCCGCCACGTGTTTGCCGTAGCTGGATCTGAAAATGCACAGCTTGTAAAAGGGCTGCGCAGAGGCAGAAGTAATGAGTGGAAAGCCAGGCCCGGTGCACAGCCCCGCTCCCGCTGGCGGCGTTTGATCTCGCCATGTGCCGTTTGAAGTCCAGGTTCATTACTTGTTGCTGTAAAAAGGAAGGGTGGGTGCGGGGGGGCGGGATTGCAGCCTGAAGTTCAAACCCGAGCGGGCGGATGGAAAACCCGGCAGCCCGCTAAGCCACCTGCGTGGGGGGCGATCGAAGTCCAGGTGGGACAGGAGGTGGGGCCCCGAGGCACGTGGGGCACAGCAGCTGCTGGGGAAAGGCACACAGCCCCCCCACACCGGTTGGAAGGCACCTTCCCCCTTGGGCGTGGGAAAGGGGGCTGGGAGGGCCGCATCCTGCGGTTTGGGGTGCCAGTGAGCTCCTCCGGCATTGCCTCCGGCTTCCCCTTGGATGCTGGGCTTTGAGCGGGAGTCGGGGACCGCTGGCAAAGTGCCAGATTTGGGTGCCCCACTGGGTACTGCACATGGGTGGGCTTTGGCGGGGCTCTGAGGGTGACTCCCTGGGCACACTGCCGCCCCACAGACCCTTCGCAACGCTGTTTTGGACCCCTGGGCTCCTGACAAGTTTTCCATGGCTGTCAGATCCAAGGGGGCCTGGGGGGCTGCGCGTCCCCCACAGCAAAAGGGGGACAGGAGGCGGTGTGTTCTGTGCCGGACCTCGTCCTTTCTGTCACAAAGAGACATCTCTGCATGGCGACGGCGTCTGCACGGGAGGCCGGCCCTGTGGGGTGTCTCCCCTCTGCGAGAGGAAGGAGCGGCTGCACAGGAGCTCTCCGCAGCCGCCCTGCCGAGCTGAGCAGCCCCAGCTCTGGCAGAATGGGAGGGGGCAGGCGGGCGAGCTCCCCCACAACCGGGGTGCTGCTGGCCCCAGTTTGGATGATCCCGAGGATCGAGCAGGCGGGGCGTATCCGCCACCAGGTCGGACTCCTGATCCAGGCTGCCAGGCCCCGCCGAGCAGCCTTCCCGCTGGGCCCCTGCGTGTCTCCACGTACGATGTTTCTCATTAGTTTGTGCATCTCTTCCCGAAACCTGGGCCAGGCGTTTTCCTTCATGCGCACCTTGACTCGGAGGCACCTAATTGTTTGCCGAACCTCACACCTTCAGGTTAATGGCTTCCCCCAGATGTTTCTCTGGAGGTCTTCCCCTGCCGTTGTCTCGGCGTCTGCGGGGATGGGGCTCCCCCTTTTCCATGGGGAGCTCATTATGAAGATGGATGTCGTGCGCTCTTCCTCGGAATCTTTTCCCAGATGTGCACCTCGGGCTGTTCTCTCCTCCGTGTGCTGCCCACCCCCCCGCCAGCAGAGCGGTCGGGGCTCCCCCACCCCGTCCTGGCAAGCCACGCTTTGCACGGCCACCAAGCCAACACGCCCTCGACCCTGCACCCTGGACCGAGGTGTGGGTGGCCCTTCCCCCTGCCAGGGATGGGCAGGGGTCAAGGAGCGTGCTGGGTCCTGGGGTCCCAGTTGGTGCCCAACCCCAACCCCGCTGCCGGCTCCCGAGAGCTGCTCAGATGCTGCCCGCAAATTCCGGCCTTCCTGAGCTAGAAGCTAAATGCTGGGCGTCTCCCGTGGCCGAGCTCCTTGGCCCGGGATCCTGAAGCTCTCCGGGCGCTTCAGGATTGGGAGGGCTGCCCTCAGCCTGCCTGCCTGCCTGCCTGCAAGGAGGGAAGGGGCAGCTGGGACGAGCCACGTGCCGCTTGGTTCTCACGGGGCCTGTTTGTGTGCACGTGAAGGAGCATTTCTGGAGCTTGGACAAGACCGAGAACAAAGTCCCGCCGCAGCTGATCCTTCAGATCTGGGACAACGACAAGTTCTCTTTCGACGACTACCTGGGTGAGTGACCGGCGTGGGGAGGGGGCAGCGGACTGGCGTCCATCTCGGCCCTGAGCTCTCTGTCTGCCCCACGTTCTTCCCCGTCTGCCTTCCTGTTTAATTTGGAGCATTTCTGCAGTTCGTGTTGGGATTTGGCACATGGTGCAGTTTTCAATTTTCCTCTTCATGTTTTTACGAGCTACCGGTGCACAGCAGCACAGAGGCGCATTGATTCAGTCGCCGCTCCGAGGGGACGCTTGGGCTGGCCGCTCGGAATGTGCTCTGGGCCACCGTTCATCAGCGCGTGCAGGGTGGTTGTGCGAACGTGAAGGGGCGAGCCGGGACCCGTGGCAGGCGTGCGGCACGCGCAGCCAGCACGGCAAAGCCCCAGGCGCCTGTCTCGGGCAAGCTGCTGCACGGCACGGCTCGCCACGGCCTGCTGGCCCCGGCGTGGAGCCCTCAGTGGCCTGGCTGAGGCAGCAGGCGCGGAGGGGACCCTCTCACCCAGCGGGCCCGCTCCTCGCAAGGCAGCAGAGACGCTTCCTCCCGGGAGGGACCAGGCTCGCGCTCTGTCCCCAGCGAAGCCTTCCGGGGCACCCCGTGGGCCTCCGCCAGACCTCCGCTTGCAAAGAGCTGCTCCCCTGCTCCGCTGGGGGGCCTGCAGGTGCCTCCAGGGGGCCAGGCAGTGACACCTTTATGGGAATCTTGCGTTCCTTCGACAACCAGGCTATCAGCAATCACGCCGATGGAGAGGAGGGTGGAGGCGGCAAAACCAGCACAGGGGTTGATTCGGAGACAAGCTGCCAGTTAAAACTTGGCTTGTAGGCCAGGACAGCTGTCTGCACATTCGTGGACCCACCCTGGTCTTCATGGGACCCCCCCCCCCCCGAGCGCAGCCCACAAGCCTCGGTTGCCCGCAGCGGTCGCTCGCCACACGTGCCCCTCGCTGGCTTCTTCCCCCGACAGGCTCCATCCAGCTGGACCTCAGCAGCATGCCGAAGCCAGCCAAGACGGCGGAGAAGTGCACGCTGGACCGGCTGGAGCACACGGAGAGCGTGGGCTCCCTCTTCGAGCAGAAGACCGTGCGGGGCTGGTGGCCCTGCTCAGCGGAGGACGGCGGCGCCAGGATCATTGCGGTAGGCCCCGGCTCCCACTCACGCCACGCTGGCGGCTTCCCCATGTCGGCCGGGCGGGCTGGCAGGACGGGCTCCTGCTGGAGTCCTGCCAGCCCTGCAGCCTTGCCAGGGCTTCGTGGCCACACGGAGCAGGTGCGCCGGCCGCCCTTTCCGTGCTGCAGGGGCCGCTTTGGGAAGCCGGGAGAGGCTCCAGGTCCCTGGGCGAGGCTGCTCGCTCGGCACGTCTGGAAGGGCTCGGCTGTGCCAAAGCTTAGCAGCCCTGGAACCGGGCGGCCCGCCCCGCCAAGCCGCCCAGCGCTGCGGGAGACCGCGAGTGGCCTTGCACGGCTCGGCTCGCAGGGCGGACTGGCGGGCTGGCAGGGGGGCCACCAAAACCTGCCGTGCCCTGGCTTTCGAAGGAATTTTCTTGGCTCGTCCTGCCTCTCCTGTGCTCCCCACCTTTTCCCGAAGCCCTTCAGCTCCCAGCGATCTCCAGCCACGTCTGTCGGGCCGTTGTTCCTCCGTCGTTCAGAGTCCGTGCATGTCCAAAGCCACGCCTGAACCCGGCGGGACCGTCCCCCTTGCCCATCTAACGCAGCAGGGGGCTGGTGAGAGGAGCCCCCGTCACACTCCTGCCCGCACCCCGGGGGCAAAGGGCGCTGCACCTGGGGGAGCTCGTCAAGCGCCGGCCGAGGGGGGCCGCTTCGAGGGCCTGCGGCTCTCCCTGAGCCTGTGACGCGAGCGGGGACCCTACAGCCCTCGCCCGCCCGTAGAGCTGGTGGTGAGGGAGGGTGGGACTGCCTGCTCCAGGGAACCCCGACATGGCTGCCTCGGCCGGACCAGGCCAAGGCTGACTGTCCTCCTGGCACTCGGGGGGGCTCAGGGCGGGTGCCCCCTGTCCGTCAGGCCAGGAGGCCGGGGCACCACTGCACCGGATTTCCCCGGTGCCCCTTTAGCTCCAGTGGACGCTCCAGGGCCGAAGTGCCGGTGTGGGGGGCCCTCAACCCCTCCGCCCCGCATCGTTGGGGCAGCCCCCCCGTGGCCGGCTGCAGTCCCGGTGTCCCCAGCCCCCTGCATCGCGGTGCTGGAAGGCAGGATAGGTGCCCGCTTACTGGAGGCGGAGCACGGCGGCACCGGGCGGGCTTGCGAGGGCTCTGCACTACAGCTCCACCAGCCCCAGACAGCCGGGGGCAACGCAAGTTGCGGCCACGTGCATCTGGGGGCCTCCGGGTCGGGGAAGGTGGATCTGCGAGTGGCTCCCGCAGTGCCGCGAGAGGCAAAACGGCGCCGGTGGTCGTGGCAGGGCAGCCACGGAGGAAGCGCACCGAAGGTGGGGGCCGGAGCAGAGCGAGGGGGCCCCCCTGCAAGGCCAGCGCAGCGGGGGCTGGGGCCGCGTTGCAGGCGGCACGCACGCGGGCGGAGAGGCTGCCCTCAGGAGGGTGCCCGGCCTTGGGCTTGGCCCTGCAAGGGGCGAGAGGCCATTAAGGGAGGGCAGGGTCAGCGGGGGGCGTGGCGGCTCCGGGGGGCTTGTGGGGCCGAGGCCGCTGAGCCACGGGGGCCCTTCGCCCGCGGGGGGGCATCGCCGCACGCCTCGGACCCCATGGAGGGCCGGCGCTCCCCGCCAGCGCAAGCAACGAGGTGTGACGGGCGCACGGTCCATTGCATTCGCTTCTCGGCTCTCGTCCCGCGGCTGTTTTCTTTACGTGCGCCTGAGACGAGCTGGGTTCTCCCGGGCCCCCTCCCCGCGCACTCATCCGTCTTCCAGCAGTGACACCACTTCCGGGTTCCTTGTTTGCTCGCGCTGCCCCTTTGACGCACAGTCGCCGGGGGACGCGGGGGGTCCACTGAAAATCTTCCGAACGTTGCTTTCTTCTCAGGGTAGCGGACAGCCGAGCTGCTGCGCTCTGATTTTGCCTGAAGTGAGATGGAAAACAGAGCTGGAGGCTGGGCATGCGCATGGTGGGCATGTCATGAGCGGAGCCGGCTGGAGGCGGGGGGGGGGTCAGACTAGATGACCCAGGAGGCCCCTTCTGGCTCGCTCTGTTTCCGTTTCTGATGAGCTCACTGCTTTTCCTCTGGAGGATTTGGCTCACCTCCAGATAAAGAAGAGTTGCATAGACCAGTTACATTACCACATAAGGAGAGGGAAGGATAAAGGGGAGTTTGGGGGTTTCGGGGTACCGACAGCTGGGATCTCCCACACAGTGGTTCCAATCACCTCTTTCGGTGCTTCCAAGTTTCCTGTCCCTTTGAATTTTACTTTATTTCTAAAGATTCTTTAATGCCATTTATTTTTTTAATGGAAGGCTGGTGTGCCCTGCTCTAGCACCCCCTTGATTTTGGCTTCAGAGGCTCAGAACTACCTGTCTTGCATTTCGGTTCTTGGGCAAATGAGCTTTCTTTGAGCCTCACCCCAAAAATGAGTGCTTTGCACCATTTCTGCCCACCATGACAGCCATTTTGTGCAAGTGCCCACTACCATCGGTGGGGGTGTTCAAGGACAGGCTGGACGTGCACATGGTGGGCTTGTCGTGAGCAGAGCCAGCTGGAGCCGGGGGTCAGACTAGATGGCCCGGGAACCCCCTTCTGGCTCGCTCTGTTTCTGTGTTTCTATGTTACATCCTTGCAAAATTCACCATGTCCGTCAACCCCAAAAGAGGTGGGCCATGAGCCAGGCCTCGGGTGGGCTGCGCCTGAGCCGACAGAGCACAGGATCCCCCGGAGAGCCGGGCGAAGCCGACTCCGGCCAGTGAAGCAGTTTGCCGGGCTGCGCAGGGGTCTCGGCTTGGCCGGGCGGCAGCATCCGCGACCTGCTCTGTGGCGGGAGAGGCGGGGGCCTCCGAGGGGCACTTCCCCGTTGCATCTCCCCTCCCCACATCTCCCCCTTCCTTCTCTTGCGCAGGGGAAGTTGGAGATGAGCCTGGAGATCGTGAATGAACAGGAGCACGAGGAGCGGCCGGCGGGGCTGGGCCGGGACGAACCAAACATGAACCCCCGGCTGGAGGACCCCAAGTGAGGCGCGCAGAGGGCCGCTGAGCTGCCCCCCCCAGCTTGTGCCCGGGGGGTGGCGGGAGGCGGTCCTGGGGCAGTGGGGTGTGGCGTGGCCGCCCCTCTTGCCCGGGCGGGCGTTCTGCTAGCCCACGGATGCGCGTGCTTGGCCGCAGGGGGCGGGCAGGAGGGGGGCGTGGGGCTCTCTTGCCCACTGGCCACGCAAGGCTCCCCAGCGGCCCTGGTCACTCCGGCTGCCCTGCTGGCAGGGGGCTGAGCTGCAGCTGGACGCACCTGGAGGGCCAGGGCTGGGAAGCCGGCCCTACGAGAACGGGGCGCGGGAGGGTTTGGAGGGAGGGTAACAGTGGAGCATTTCGCAGCACCCCTCTCTGGGGAGGGGGGCTTTGCGGGGGGCTCTTGCTTAGCGAGGGCGGGGGAAGGAGCAGCTCTCCTGCACCCCAAGGCCTTGCCCTCCTGGGGGCTGCAGGACCCACCCGGGCCCGGCTCCGAGCCTCTCCCTGGCCTTCGCTGGCTGCAGGCGCCCCGAGACCTCCTTCCTGTGGTTCACCTCCCCCTACAAGACCCTGAAGTACATCCTGTGGCGAAGGTTCAAGTGGCTCTTCCTCGTCTTCCTCCTCCTCTTCGTGCTGCTGCTCTTCCTGGGCATCTTCATCTACGCCTTCCCGGTAAGCCCCGTGCGCAGCCGCCCGCCAGGGGTGGTGGGAGCACTCCTGGCCCGGGAAGAGTGCCGCTCCCGCTGGACGGTGGTCCGTGTCCCACCTCATCAGCCCTGCTTCCCAGGAGGTGTGCAGGGCGGGGGGGTGGGGGGGCGGCCAGGGGCTGCATTCCTCGACGGGCACGTGCCCCATGGGGGAGGGGGCTGCAGCCCACATGGAGGGGTCCCAGGAGCTGCGCAGAATCCCCTCCTCTGGCCCCCCGCACCCCCCGCCTGCCTCGCTCCCCCCACGGCTCTCTTGCTCGCTCTGACCCATGCCTTCTCCGCTTTCTCAGAGCCCTGTGCTCCCCCACACCCGCCCCGCAGCACTTCTGCTTTTAAAAAAGCTTTATTGGCACTAATGGCCGTTTTTAAAACCCGACTTGCTGTACGGGGGGGGGGACTGGGGGGGGTCGCATACTAGGAAGGGAAGAGCAGCCATTTGCTGTCCCCCAGGGCAGTGGCCCCGTGGCCCCTTCGAGCAGCCCAGTGGCTTGGCAGGCCGGTGGACGGACGGGGAGACCCTCGGCTGCTTCCAGCACCCACTCGGTCTGCCTGTGCAGCCGCAGCGTCGTGCCTGGCCGGGCTTTTAACTGTCTTGACCCTCTTCCGCGGGGGAGGCTCCGGCGGCAGGCCGGTTCCAGGGGCGCTGGGCGCCTGAGCCCCGAGACCCTGCCCTGGGATGCCGGCCGTGCGGAGGCCTCTTGCCCTCCGCGGCCTCGGCCCGGAGCCCTTGCCGCTGGGACGGCGTCGCCACGATGGCCCGGCGGGTGGCTGATTTGCGCCCTCGCTCCCACTCCTCGGGCGGCTGCTCTCGTGGCCGCGGGCTGCTTGAGGCCGGCTGCCCAGACTCCGCTGGGCCTGGAAGAGCCTGTGGGGAGGGCCCCCTCCGCCTCCGAGGGGACCGGCCCCTTCGTGCCGCCAGCGTGGGTGCTCGGGAGGGGCCGGGGGCCGCAGAGACCGGACCCGCCATGCAGCGCATGCCTTTGTGGGGCAGGGGGAGGGCTCCTCGGACTGGGCGGCCACGGCCCCCCGCCCAGAAGCCGAGCTGCTCCGGGGCCTCCCCTGCAGCATGTGGCCTTGTCCGATTTTGGACCTCGCCACAAGCGGTTGTGGGACCGGCCCTGGTGCGCCCCCGTGGCTGCTCAGCATGAGGAGTCCCCGGGGTTGTGCTCTCTGGGGTCTGCGACCTTCAGTGCGGTGCGGTGCGGTGCGGTGCCCCTCGTGGGACTCCTGACCTCCGGGGGGCTTCCTGTGGGCCACTGCTCGCGCACGGGACTGTGGCTCTCGCCCTGCGCCAGCACGGCGGGCGTCTTCTGTCCTTGCTTGCTTGGGGTGTTGAGCCTGACGCAGACGGAGACGAGGGTGCGCCGTGCGTCTGCTGCAGTGGCTCTCGCGTCAGCATCGGGGTTGGGAGCCGCGCTGGAGAAAGGACCCGGGGCGTCTCCCTCTGGGGTTGCTGGCGCCCCTCTGAGTGCCTTGGGCCCCGTGCCTAGCCCTCTTCCGGAGCTGGGGGGCATGGTGTGCAGTGCCCCAGAGCGCAGGGCAGGGTGCCTGCCACCTTTCCACGCTCCGTTCCAGCACACCGGCTGCTGGCCTGGGGCAGCCCTCCCGGGGCGTGTCTTCCCCGGCCCCACGGAATAGGGCCAGGCGGGGGGGTGGCATCTTGAGGAGGCCACGTTCCGCAAGGCTCGGAGGCTGACATGGGGCGGCGCCCCACACGCCTCCAGTTCTGTGCTGCTCGCATGCATCGTTGGGCTATTCTCCCCCCGGGGTCAGTCACTGGGGCAGCGTGTCCGCTCTGGGGAGCCACCTGAACTTCCCGGGAGCCCTTCATAGTTCTGCCCCGGTGCAGGGGCAGTCCTCAGCCCCACGGAGAGCCTCTTGGAAGCCCACACCGAAACCCAGGTGGATGCGTCGCCCCACTGACCTGGCCCCACCTGCCTCAGTGTGCCCGAAAGTGCCCAGCCCCGGCACCTATCGGGCTGGGGGAGCCACGGGCAGAACACCCCCGCGTCGCCTCCCCCGGGCGGGGGCTGCTCGGCAGGTCACCGCTCCTCGCTGCAGGGGGGCGTGCCAAGTCTGGATGGCGCGTGATGCACCAAGCCGGCCTGGTGCCGTTCCTGCCCCCCCCCCCCCCCGCGGGACCTTCCGGCCTGCAGGTGGGCCCCGGCTCGAGCCGCTGCCTCTCTCCAGGTGCTCTGGTGCTCTCTGCGCTTCAGAGGCGCCCCCAGGGCTGCTTCTCCTGCGTCCTGTGGATTTCTTGGACTTGCACACCAGTTTTTTAGGACTTTCTGTAATTGTACATACATTCCGTCATACAAAAAATCAGAAAATAAGCAGCAACCAAAAATGCATGCTTTGGGGAACATTTGTCCCCAGAGGCTAACGCAGGGAAACACACATTTTAGGGGGAGTTCTCTATGGGAGGGGGAATTGCACATTTTTGGACATTCAGATTTGTGCAAAATACGATTCTGTCAATGAGGGATGAGGGAATGAAAGGCACCAGACAAGCCACAGGAGGAACGGATTTAGCAACGTCGCGGCCTCCTTACTCATGCCGTGGAATGTTTCCTCAGACCAAAATAATAAATATGAAATCTCCGCACAGAGAAAGGTAGCATGCCGGGAAGAGGCCAGGCGGCCTTTTCCCGGTCTGCTCGCCTCCTTTGTGGTGGGAATGGTTGAGGGCGACGGGGCTGCGGGGCTCAGGCGGCAGGCGGCCCCCTCGTGCTCCCTGGACCTCTTTCCTGCGCCGGGATCGCGGCCGCTCCGTTGCGCGAAGGACGCTCTGCCCGCGGGTCGCGCATGCTGGGGCAGAACTGCGCTGGCGCGATGGTGGCGCGAGGTGGGCTGAGGGCAGGCCGGAGTCCGGGGGCTGAGCCTAGCGCGTCGGGCGGCTTCCCCGCTCAGGCCGGATTCCCCGCGCATCCCCTGGGTAGAGGCGCCCACCCCTGCGCACACGCGTGCACACGAACATGCGCCTCGCCTCTGCTCCTCCGCCAGGGTGGGGTGCGGATCTCCAGGGTGCCGGGAAATCCCTTCCTCTTTTGGCCAGGTGGGGTGAGGGCGTCTGCCTTTTCCCGTCAAATATGCAGATAAAATGAGGAATGATATTGCGAGGGGTGGCTATCAGCACCACTTCCAGGAGACGGGAATGATGCTCCATCACCCGGAAGAGCGGCGGGTACCTGTGCGGCTTTCACAGATTCATTCCAGCCCATCTGTGTGAAGGCTGCAGTTTAAGAAGCTGAGCTGTGCATTTACGGATCCCTGGCCGTATTTTCTGCACTTCTACACTGTCCCTTCCTCTCAGGCGATACATTTAAACATGCTTTTTGGTACCTTTTTTAATGGCAGGGCAGGATCCGGAGAAACTCGCCCTTGCAGCCCCCGAGGGCTCAGCCCAGCCCAGCCCAGCCCCATTCCTTTGGTCCCAGAGAGCCAACAGCCCTCCCTGGGCAAGCGCCTCCGCCTTTCCTGGGCTCCCGGCCTCCCGCAGCCCGAGGGCCACGTTCAAGGGGTGGGGAGGCGGAAGGGGCAGGACTAAAGTACAGCGCCTCCTCCCCACTGGAGTTGCAGGCTCCCGTTGCCGGGCACGCAGGCACAGCCCTTCCGGGTGCAGGGAAAGCATCAGCGGTCGCTGGCTGGGATGAGGGGGAGGCCAGAAAGGGGCCTTCTGGAGACCCCCATGGGGCTGGGGCTGGGCTCCAGGCCTGAGCGTCTCCACCTCTGAACCCCAGTGAAGCGGTCCAGTCCATTCCCAGGCGGTCGGCCTCCACTCTAGGCCGAGTCAGGCGTGCTTCGGGAGGGATCCAGTCCCCGTGGGGAGGACCCCCAGTCCCAGCGGCAGCCTCCCCTTCGGGGGCAGAATGAGGAAAAATGGGGAAATGAGGACGTGGCTCGGACTGGCACGGTGCCCCTTCGCAAGAGCTGTGCGAGCGCTGTGGGGCCTCAGGCCAGCCCTTGCCTGCCCCCCTGCCCCCCGGGGTTTGGGGAAATGCAGCCTGAACCCCAGGGGGTCCTCCAGCTGACTTCCGTGCTGCTGCGCACAGGATCGGGGCCCGGGCTTGCACCGGGGAAAGCTTTGTCCGGGGGAAATGGGCGCTGAGCCCGGGGGATGGAGCGGGACAGAGACTGCGCTCCTCGTCTGAAACGCTAGAGCAGCCCAGCTCCGCTGCCTGCACGGTGGCTGCCGCTGCGGCCACTTATCGGGGGGCTTTCCCTCCCCACCGTTTCCGAATCTGCTGCCTTGGGCGTCTCCCGCCGGGTGGGCAGCCCGCCTGGGCTGTTAGCAGTTGCGCTGGCCGGGAAAGCAGTTGTGGGGCTGGCCGGGAAAGCAGGGCCGGGGCGAACGCGGCCGGCGCACAGGGGGCCAGGGATGCCCCGAGCGCGAGACCCCCGGCAGCGCTCCCGTCTCGTCTCCGGGCGCGCGCAGATGGAGAATCGGGCAGTGCTGCCCGTTTGACCGACTCCACCGAGCAGGCTGCTGCCTGGACAGGTGGGGTGGGCTCAACCCCGTGCCCCCAGCCCACTCGTTCCCACACGGCCGGCCGGCCCAGCGCACCATCCCACGCCAGAGGCAAGCGCCTGGGCCTGCGGGGGCCACCGGCGGCTCAGCCCCCCTCCAGGACCTCTGCGTGGAGCTGCGTGAGGGTTCCCAAGGGCGGGCAGCACTGGGCGGGATGGGAGGCCGTCGGCCACAGGCTCCCCCTGGCCCCCAGCAGTTCCGGTGGGGCTGCCACTGGGCCCTGCAGTTCCGAATGCGGGGACCCTCCCTGGCTCGAAGGGGCCGCTTCTGATCTCCGTGCAGCAGCCGCCACCCCCCACAGGTCGCCCTTCCTGTCAGGACGGAGGGTCTCTGGCCCACTGGAACGTGGGGCTGAGCGGAGGGAGCTTGAAGGAGGGAACCGGGGTGAGTGGGCAGGGTCGTGCCGGTGCCCCCACGGCAGGTGAGCGGTTCTGGGACCCACCTCCAGCTGATGCTTGGCCCTGAGCAGTTGCCAAGCCAAGGCAGTCCATGGCTATGCCCTGTCAGTATACAGTCGGTTGTGTCTCTGACCACACGCAGAGTGCCTTAGGCTCAGCACTGATGTGCCACAGCACGCCCTTCAGCAGGCTTGGGCGAAGCGGCCCCAGCTCCAGGGACCGAGCGTGCTCAGGCAAAGCACCTTCTCGCTGGGCAAGGCAGAGCCGCCCCTCCTCTGTTCTGCAGGGGGGCTCCTCTCCACCCGCTTTCCAGCCTGGCGGGGCGGGGGGGCTGCAGGCAACCCGGCCCAACACCGGGCGTGTGCCGGACCTGGGGGAGCGCCACCCTGGGCCGGGGCCTGGCTTGCGACGTGCGGGTGTCGTGGCTCGGCGGCTCTTCTCCCCGCCGCTGCAGTTGCCAGAGGCAGCTGCAAACCCAGAGGGGCTTGATGGTGTGCAGAAAGGGGGCAGCAGAGCTTGGGGCGGGGGCAACGGCCCAGTCTCTGGGCGCCTTCCACGAGATGGGCCGCTGTGCAGCAGCGACAAAGGGACCGGCCCAAGGTTCGTGAAGGAACCAGGCGGTTCTGTTTCCTTGCGCTTCGGCATGCGCTCTGCTGCGTCCGGGGACTTCACCCAAATTCCCGGGCGCAGAATTCCTGTTGTGAGGGCAGGGCTTTTGCAGCGGCCTCCGGCTGAGAATCCTTGTGCAACAACGGGCAGCGCACGGGGCAGAGCCTGCCAGCCCGGGTCTGCCTGGGGCGGGCACACAAGGCAGCCCCTCTGCCCAGCCCTCGGCGGGCCAGTGCCGCCCCTGCTCGGAGGCGGCCTGTGTGTGCAGGGCCCCAGGCACATGCTCCGGCCACGGCTTCCCGGGCTCCTGGGGCTTCCGCGCTCCTGGGGCTTTGAGCGAGCGTGCTCTCCAGCCCGGTGGGGAGCGGCCCCCTTCCTTCCCCTCCCTGCCCTCCGAGCAAACCCTGGGAATGGCAGCCACACTGCGCCGGAGGAGGCTTCCAGAAGACAAATGGTGGGAAATTAATTAGGAGGGTCTAATGTTCCGCTGCGGGACCTGCTAATGGTGCGTGATGATGTGCTTCAGTTTGGACCGCGTGGTTTATGGGGCGACGCGCGTTCCTCCCCACTCCCCGGATTGGAGGAGAGACCTGTGTGCCGGAGCGAGCCACAATTTATGCTGCCGTCTGGGCGGGGCGGAGGGGGGCAGTGGGGGCCACACTTTGCTGCTTTCCAGTTGGCACTGCTCCACTCTCTCTCCTTTCTGTCGCGGGACAGGCCAAGCTGTAGGTATGGGCCTGCCCCAGTTAAACCGGGGATGGGAACTCCCTGCCCGGGCAGGGTGCATCAGCTGAACCGAGTCCGTTTTCGGCACGGCTCTTCCTGGGAAAGCAGAAGCGCACGCAAGCCCCGCCGGGCGCAAGAGCACTCCCTGCAGAGCCTGCCACCGGCTCCCGGGGGCGGGAGGGGGCGGAGGGGCTGGTCGGGCTCCGGTTATGCTCCTGGCTCCCGGGGGTTTCCGGCAGCCCAGCTGGCCCTCCGCCTCGCCTGGAGCATGTTCCCGTCTGAGGCCTTGACCGCCCTCGCGTTTCTCTGGCGCTGCCACGTGGGTGCAAGGAAGTGGGGGAAAGGCATTCTGGAGTTCGCCCTGCACCCCAGAACTGTGTTGAGCTGCCCGGGTGGAGGGCCTGCAGCAGTGGGGGCCTGGCCTGCCACGCCCCCCCCCAGCAGCCCGGGCGGCACGAGGGGAGGGGTGGGCACACGTCTCCTCCATGAGGAGGGCGTCTGCTTGCACCCGTGCATCCCCAGAGCCCCCGGAGTGTGGAGCTGGGAGGAAGGGGGCGGCGGGGGCCTGATGAGGCGGAGGCAGCCGGGGGGCGCCTTGCCTCAGGGCCCCCACGCCTGGCGCCAGTGCCCTTCGCGGCCTGCAGGCAACTGGCTTCGGCAGCGAGTGTCGCCTGCCAGAGGCAGCGCTGGGTGTCTCATGAGGGCCGTGGGCACACGGCGCGCATAGCCTGTCCCATGGACACCTCACAGCGAGCATGGGAAGCTTGTCGAGCGTGGCAGGTCCTAGGTCCCGGAGGACTGGAGACCCTGAGGAATATAGCGGCATCTTGCTCCCCTCCCCTCCCGCAGGAGGGCTTGTGGATCGTGGCCATTATTAGTGACAGCTGGGTCTGGTCCCTGTGTTGGCAAGCAGAGTATATTTCCGGGCCAGTTTAGGTGTACATGCCCTAGTGTATGGAGGAGGCGGAGGCAGCTGCTTGCCGGACACACGTGCCGCAAGCTGGCTCTGCGCCGCCAGCGATGTCCTTTTCCACATTAGCTCAAGACCACGGACTCCTCGCGGCATTCGTCCGCAAGCACGGGTGCCCAGCCCTTTCCGTGGCCCCAAGTCAGACGGCCGCCCTCCTTCTCTGGCCAGCGGCTCCGACGCGGTCCCCTCCGCGCAAGGGGCGGGCGGCCTGCTGAACGCAGCTGGCGCAGGTGGGGCAGCGTCTCGCGCCGGAGCCTTTTTCGCTTGACCCGATTCACACGCGTCTTCTTGGGAGCAGGACCATTTGAGATGCAAAGGCTCTGGTGCCGGGGAAACCCAGGCCGGCCGCTCCGCCGGCTGTCACAGCTGCGTCTCGTGTGAGGAGCGCCCTCGCTTCAGTGGGCTCGTGGTGAGGATGTGCGTCTCGTTTGCGGCCCGAGAGGGGCTCTCATTCCATCCTTGTTCCTCTTACTTGACACGTCTCTGCGACATCCGCTTGGCCGAGCTGGGCTCTCCCGGGACCGGGCACGGAGCACTGGCCTTACAAAGAACTCGCTCACAGAAAGCGCGGGTTGAAACGCTTTCCTTCGCCTTCAGAGGGTGGCTGGAGGGAAGCTGCAGGGCTCCCCCTGGCAGTTTTCCTGCCCCACACCCATCTCCCCCAGAGAGTTTTTTCCCCTGCAATGGGGATCCCGCGCCTTCCCCTGTGTTTCCGAGCTTGGAAAAGGAAGTTTTGAAGCTGAAAACGGGAGGGGCAGCCGGGGCCGTCGGGAGGTTGCGGAGGGGGAGGGAAGGGCTGCCCGAGTCATGGCGGGGTCTTCCGTCGGGCACTTGGTGGGCGCAGCACTGGCCCAGTGGCGGCCTGGGGCTTGAGCGAGAAGCAAGGCCGCCGGGCACCTTGGCACACGCGCCTGTCCTTCTCTCCCCGCAGAACTACGCTGCCATGAAGCTGGTGAAGCCCTTCAGCTGAATCCGGGCCACCACGGGGTGAGCGAGGGGCGAGAGCAGGCCCTGCCCGGCCCCTCGCGGCTCCATGAGACCGCTGCGCGGAAGGGAAGCCGCCCCCTCCCCGCCCTGCAGATGCTGCTCGGCAACGCTGCAACGCCGACTTCTCTCCGACGCCGCCTTCTCTGCTTCGGCCACCAAAGAGGACAGTCTGCCCCCTCCGGACCGTGGGGCTCTGCTGCGGGTCCCACCCAAGTGCCTGCCGAGGGAGGCCGGCCCAGCGGGACCGCCACATCCCGGTCTCCTCCGCGCATTTCGTGCCTCAGCGCCACGGGGGTTTGCGCCTTCCCCGGGGGTGGGGGGGCATCTCCAGACCCGGCCTTTCCCGGTGTGTGTGCTCCAGCTTGCCCGGCCTCCGGGGCGGCTCTCCTCATCCGGGCGCTGCAAAGCCTTCCAGTAGTGCAAGCCGCCCGCAGTCCTGGCCCTCCAGGGCCCTCCAGCGTCACCTGCTGGCTGGGGGGCAGCTTATCACTTCAGGAGCCGGCCCCTCCCAGCACGCCTGCTCTGGATGGCCATTCTCTGCTGCGTGCTGGGGGGCAGGGCCCTGAGCCCCTCGGGCGGATGCCTCTCCCTTTCTGGAAGGGCGCGGAGGGCCTCGGCCCGTCCATTGGTGGGGACCGCCGGAGGGCTCCCGCAAAGCCTCGTCGAGGGGAAGGGGGAGCCCGCGGGGCAGTCCGGAGCTGGCCCAGGCACACTGCGACGCCCGCTGCCGCATTGCCAGAGGGTGCCCCCAGTTCCATGGGCCAAGCAAACAGAAGCCCTCCTTAGAGCAGACCCACTGCAAGGCATGGGGCGAAGGTTAGCCTTGCCTGGGCCCCGCGTTTCAGCAGCATGAGAGCCTTTGTCTTGCCTTTGCCCCGGTGCAGCCGAAGGGGCTGGACAGGGGCACGTGGGGGCGTTAGCGGGGGCGCTTCCTGACTGAAGGGCTCCGAAGAGGCGAACCGACTGGCTCCTTGCAGCTGTTCCGACCGTTCTGCCTCCATATGCATTTTGTGGAAGGAAATGCTGGAGGAAGCGGTGGGAAAGCACAGGGTGGCCAAGGGGTGGGAGAGGGCAGCTCCTGGGCTCCTCGTGAAATTCTGCGGATGGCAGCGGAAGCCCGCAGACGGTCCCCCCACGTCTCCCTGGTCCCCCCTGCTGTCCAGACCCCCATTTCCGGCCTCGTGGCTTGCTGCCGATCTGCTTTTGTATGGTTTCCAAACCAAACCCGGGACTCCACTGTTCCCCTGGCTCACGAGCTGCAATCCGTCGCGAGGAGCTTTCCTGGTGAACTCCCCGTGTCTTCCCGCCCGTCCCTCACGGGATTGAGACCCAGGCACCACGCGGAGGAGCTCCTGTCCTGCTTCTCTGTTATGTAGCCTCTCACTGGCGCTGTGCTGCCCCGGCGCTGTGCAAATGCGCACGAATGAAAACATTTTCTTTCGTGCCGCAAATAAAACCACTTTTTCCCTGTTCGAAAAAGAAAAAGGGGAAAGAAAAGGTAAAGTCGCTGCCCAAGAAGCGTGAGTGCGGGATGTGGCATGCCCAATTCATGCGCCGGGCGGAAGAGCTGGCAGAAAGAATGAGCATGAATGGGCTGAAGGGCTTTTGGTCAAGGAAGCCGCTGCTTTCAAAACAAATTCTCGCAAGCCTTTGCCACAGCCTCTGCCTCTCATGGGCTGCCTCAAGCTGGAGATGACGGGAGGGCCAACGGCAGCGACTGCCTCCTCCGGCAGGGCAAGAGAGCAAGCCCTTCGGGTGGTGCCTGCCGGATCGGGCAGCAGCCCCTCGCGGGCCCAGAGCCGAGGAGCCTCGGGCTGGTCTGCTTCTTGACGCAGATGCAGTTCCACACCCGCTCAACTGAGATTTCCCGGCACAATCACAGTGCGCTGGTGACGGGCGCAGTCCGGCGTGTGTTCAGGCGGGAGGAGCCCTGCAGGGCCCAGCCGGCGTGAAAGGTGGCCGTGGCTGGAGGGCCTCGCGGGCTGTCTGTCTGCTGCACGTGCCACGGGTCGTGCCCTTACGGAGCAGCACCCGGTCGAGCGCAGCCGCTAACGGGGATCGCGCGGAGCGGAGCAGGGCCCCCTGTGCTGCCAGTGGCCAAGCCGGTGGCCCGCGAGAGCCCTGAGCAGCCCGCCAGCCCTTGGCCCTTGGCCGCCACCCCCGCTTTCCCAGCCAGGGCGCTCCGGGCTGCCTGGCGGCATCGGGCGGCTCCGCCCCGAGGAAGCCAAGCCCCACACGCCACGGAGGGCGTCCGCAGCCCCGATCGCGGCTGTGGCTGAGACAAACCAGAAGCCGGGCATAAAACGGCTGGAGAGCCGCCCTGGAGCACGCACTCTGGGAGGAGGGTGGCTGGGAGGCTTTGGCGTCACCTGTACCTGCCTTCGAAGCAATATAGCCATCGCGCTACGGCTCCCAATGAAATGCTATTAAACCTGCATGCGGCTGGTGTTTTATTTTCCAGAGCCCGGGTCTGGGGGGGGGGGGGGGGGGCTTTCACGCTCCCGCGTCCTGCCTCCCCCACACCATGTGGAGGCCAAACGCATCTGATTCCACTTGCACGGGCAGCAAGAGGAGGCGTTTCCTCCAGGTCGCCAGGTTGCTGCTGTGTCCTACACGGTGTGAAGAGGGGGGGCCCGGGCGGGACAGGACGAGGCGCTGGGCCATGGAGCGCCGTGCTGAGCCCACGAGGGTCCCTGGCTCTCCAGCAGGGCAGGCGGGGGGGCCGTGCCTGGCCAGGGTGGCAGAGGGCCGGCCTGCACGTCGGCAGGGCCTGGCCTCTGGGCCGGGCAGGGCGTCTGTCCAGGCCTGTGCTCCTCGAACGGTGGCCCCTGAAGCCCCGGGCGTTCCCGGGAGCAGCACGGCCGTGGCACCCTCTGCGCCCTTCACTCTGGGCACCTGGCGCTCCTGGGCAGTGCTCGCGTGATGCAGGGGCCAGCAGAAGCCCCCGGGGACACCCCCACCCCATAGCTCCTGTTTCAGAATAATTCCTGGAGGTGTAATGGTGCTAGTCACGCACCATCTTGCGTTTATTATAACGGCAGCTCTGCTGAGCCGGTCTGACGAGCGCCACTGCGGCAGATTCGTGGCCACTTGTTAAGGAGGGAATGCCATTCATGGTAGGCTGGACGGATGCCTGTGAACTTGCCGAAGGCCCCCTACTCCCTCCCCCCACTGTGATTTGGGGTTTTGAGGCGAGAGGAAGTTGCATTTTGCTGCCCCGCCTGATAGCCGCCGAGGGCTCCCCGTGGCCACCGCGACCGGGGCAGTGATGCCTCCGCTGAGCGGGGCGCCGTGAGCCGGAAGGCTGTGCTTGGTGCTCCCCAGACCTCGCTGCCGACGTCACCGGTTGCCCCACGCGTCGGGGTCCGGCGTGGCCGGGAAAGGTGCTCTGCTTTCCCCGTGCCGTGCATCGCTTTGTGAACGGAACGGGAGTTCTGCTTGGATGCTGCTGGAAGAGAGGAAGCAATCGCCCGGATTGGGCACCCTCTCGGGCGCAGCTGCATCACTGCCTCCCCTACGTGGGGCCACGGGAGAAGCGCCCCTGCCCACCCCCCTTCGCCGGTGGACACCCCCTGCCAGGGCGAGTCGTTCAGGGGAACCGGATGCGGTCGTTTCTCGTGCTTTATTTATTTATGCTCGGGTGGGGTGCGGCAGGCCAGTAATGGCAAAGGTTGCCCCCAGTGGCCCACCCCGGCCGGGCCTGCCCGAGCCACCCCAGTTCGCGTTGGAATGCACCCCGGAATGTGCATGAGGGGCTCCCAAGAGGCAGCAGTTACAGGACTGGAAGAGACGCCGGCTGGGCCTGCGCTCAGGGGCGGGGCTGGAGGGGCCTCTAGAGGTGGCGTGGACCAGCCCCACCACCTCCACCATGGCGGGCAGTTCCAGACGGTGGCCCCCTGCGTCAGCTGCTGGGACCCTCCCACCGCCGCCCAGCTTTGGTCTCATTCCTGGGCATGTTCAACAGGGAGACCCCCAGCGGAACCGGGCAGGCAGCGGGCAGCAGGAGGGGCCCCTGGGATTCTCATTGGTGGCGTGGAATTGCTGTGCTTTGGCACCTCAGGCGGGACAGAGACCCCGCCGGGAGTGCAGGAACGAGGTGGAGCTTCAGCCGGACATCCGTCTGTGCAGCCCCGCACGGTCTGTTTCGGGTGTCGAGTCCTTTCCGGCCGTGGCCCGGATTCCTTTCTGGACACGATCTTGGGGTGGGGCAAAAGGGATGGGTCAAAATACCGGCATACTTTCTGCAAGCGGTCACTGAGGGATAAGAAGGGGCTGGCAAGCCTTTAGGATGGGCTAGAGGGAAAACATGCCGAAGCGGGGACCTGATGCTTGGCGGCTGGGGGAGAGGGGAGGCGTGGGAAGGGCGCGTGGCCATCTTGGGGATGCAGGAGGGCCAGTCTGGGAACTCGGCTGGCCAGGTCCGGCTCCCAGCTCTGAGGTTCCACCCACTGGTGGGTTGTGCCCAGCAGGAGTTCCTCGACAGCCATGCTTTGAACCCCCTGCGCATCACCTGGCCTTCGAGGTGGAGGGGCCTGGGGTGGACCCCCTGCCTCCGGAAGAGGTGTGTTGATGCACTGCCCCGGGTCCCATCAGTCATGTTGAGCGGTCTTGGCTCGGCCGTCCTGCCCCGGGGGTCCCCAGCAGCTCTGCAGCACGAAGGGGCCGACGGCCAGGAGCCGGGAGACCGGCTTTCCCGCTTCTGACGGCCGAGTCCTAGCTGCTTGCTCTCTTACCTAGAGCCTGGCTCCGGCGCCTCGTGTTTGTGCTGGTATGAGATGTACCTTCTTCTGCCAAGACTGCCCTTGCGCTGTTTATGTCGGAGGAGGAGGTGAGTCTGGGATCAACTGCACAGCACAGCACCCCCCTCCCCACCCCGAATAAGGGGTAGATAGGCCAACAATCTGGCTAAGGAGAATTTGCTCGAAATCCCCCAATTTCACATGTGGCTGGACTCCGTGAGGGGTGTGCGTGCGTGGGAAGGCAAGCGAGCGCGGGCACATCAGCGCCAGGCCTGCAGTGTTCTTCTGTGCACATAAAAGTTAATTACAGAATGTTCCACTGCTTAAAAAGGTTTGTGATGCTTGTTTTTATATTATTTCCTTGGTCTTTAACTCTGTGTCATGTATAATTGAAGGGTGGAATTATGAAGTGTGCGGGCTGCCCTTGGGGGAGGCCTTAACAACATACCTTTGTGCTTTGCGCTGGTGTCGGCTCGGCCTGGCCAGCCGGAGGGCGGTGGGGATTAGGCGCTGGCCGGCTGCCACACCACAGGCGGACTGAACTCTCGTAACCCCCGGTAGCTCGCTCCTTGGACGTGGTGTGTCTGAGTTAAAAATAAAACTCCGGATAGATTCTGCAGGGTTTCTAGCGGCATTAATTGTGGGCCACAAGGCACGCCACGGCTCGGCGCGGGCGCATTTTCACCATGGGGGTGTGGGGTGTGAGAGGCCGTGGGTGCCGCCAGGCCTGGGCTCCCTGCCCCCCCGCCCCCTACCTGGCGGGTTTGCTGCCTTTGCTCCCTGCAAAGGGGTTGGGGGCGGGCTCCCCCCCCCCCCCCGTTAGCCGATGCCGGACAGAAATGCCCCGTGAAGCTTCTGTGGGGCCTCTGGACAGATGGGGGTTGGGCATCCACAGCAGCCCATGGATGCAATTCAGGCAGGGGCTTCCAATCTGCTGCAGCCAGCAAGGGTCTCCTTGCCGGGAAGACCCTCTCCCTCCCCCCCCACCCGTCGAGCCGCCTCTGCCCTGCGGCTGGGGAAGGAGCCCAGCTCAGGCAGGGCACCCGCTGAGTGTGCAGGGGCTCTCGGGCCAGCCAAGCGCCTCTCTGGAGGACCCTGGGGGCCAGAGAGCCAGGGCGGCCTGTCGTCTAGCTCCGCGGCCATCTCTACTCCCCCCGGCCGCGAGTGGCACAGAGAAGCCCCCTGCATCGGTCCCAAGCCGCCCTCCAGGCAGCTTCACGGATGAGCCCGGTTTGAGTGTCATGACGGAGGAGGAAAATTTCTCCCCCCCCAAAACTGTCCCCCCATGCATTACTTTATGCACCTCGGTCCTGCCTCCCCGACCGGCCCTTTTCCCAACCGGAGCAGCCCCTCTTGCTGTACAGAGGCCTCTCCCCCGAGCTGCCTGCCCTCCGCGCTCGGCCACTGCCAGTCCGAAGCCCACGGCTGCATCCCTGGGGTCGCTTGCCCAGCACACGTCGCTCACACTCGCTTACGCTGAGCTGCCTTTGCCCCGGCTCGGCTCGCTGCCTGGCGGGGGCCAAGCACGGGGAGGGAGGCCGGTGGGCGCCAGAGAGGCAGCGCCGGATCTGTGCTTTGCACCTGCCTTCGGGGCAGCCCCAGGTGGAGCATTTACAGAAATCCAGGTGGGCGCAAGAACGGCAAGGGTCGCCGTGGCCAGTCAGGCATCCCCGAGGGCGGGCAGCCGGGTGCCGGCGGTTCAGCCAAGCGCCCTGGCGTCCGGGCTCAGGGCGGAAGCCAGCAGGACACCCACCGCACGCGCCTGCACCTCGGGGGAGGGGGGTCACCCCATCCAGCACAGGCTGCGCCCCATCCCTTGGCTCGCCCTCCACCTGGCTAGGGCCATCTGTGTCTGCATGGGTGGGCCAGGTTCCATGGGCAGGCCCAGCTTGTCCCGGTGGACCCAGAGCTCCCAGCAGGCTGAAGCCCCCCCAGCACAACCAGGCCCAACCTGACTCTGCCCTGGCCAGCTCACAAAGGCATCCCTCCCCTGTCCTGGGAACCCATCTCCCGACGCACTCAGCCAGCAGCCTGTGGGACGGGGCACCTCCACAGGGCCGTGCAACCCCGGCTGCCTGCAGCAAGCCCCCCACCCTGGCCCCCAGGTCTTGTCGGCCGCTGGACGGAAGGCGCTGCTGGGAGAGGCTGAGCCCCCCTCCACGGCTTCATCCCCCCACAGCTCTGGGAGGCGGGCCAGGTCGGTGTGCGCCCCGTGGCCGAGCCCCGGGCAGCTCCGGCTTGGCTGCTCCCTGACCTGGGTTTCAGCCTGGAGGGCTCCTGCAGGGCCGTCCGGGTGATCAGAAACGGGGCGAAGTGCAGACATCCCGCACCCCGTTATCACAGCCTCCCCCATGCAGTGCAGGCGTGACCCCCTCCGTTCGCCTTCTGTCCCGTGCAACCGCGATGGCCGTCCCGACCCCCAAGCGGCCCCCTCCTCTGAGGGAGAGCTTGGCGGTGCTGCCGTGAAGCGTGGCCCGGGCCGCTCTGCAGGCGCCCTTCGGCAAGCGCGCGGGCCTCTCCCTCCCCTCACCCGGGGAGGGCTTCCCCCTTGTGCCCCCCACCAGAGGGGCGCCCCCTTTGGTGCCGGCCCTTCAGCAGCAGCCTCCCGCTGGGGCCCGTCCTGAAGCCAAGCCCTCAGAGCTGCTGCAGCGACACCGCTGCGCCCGCGACGCTCCTTTGCCACGGCTGCGGCTCCGCCGTGTGGTGCAGTCCACCCGCCCGCAGCGTGAGCACGGGCCACCCGGCCGCAGATGCCCTCCAGGCCGTGCTGAGACACGTCGCGGTCCGTTTTAAATCCAGAGGCGGCCAGTTCCCCACATGTCCTGCCCCTCCGCCAGGTGCAGCCCCCTTTTCTGGTGACACATTTCCACCTTTGGCCGGCAGAATTGCACCACAGCTGCTCCTCCTGTGCTTGCGGGAAGGGGGGGGGGGGGGGGAGCGTGCCGCAGACTGTGGGTGCTCCTGCGCTGGAAGCGGCTCGTTTGAGCTCATTCTCCCAGTTTAGCTGGATTTTGACTGGGTAGAATGGAATGCAGGGCAGGCAAGCCATAAAGAAAACAGGGTGGGAGAAACCTAGCAATGCTGAGATGCCTATTATCTCTCAATTCTGTTGTCGGTTTACAGTTTCTTAAAAAAAAACCCAGACACAAAACCTGCCCTTGGTAGGCCAAGGCAGAACCTGGCCAGGTGCGCTGGGAGGAGAATGGGTCGACCTCGGACCGGATGGATTGTCCGGGTTCTGCAGTGCTGGCCAGACTTAACAGAGTGCGGGCAGATTAACGCCCGTGGATTAGCGGTGAGGCAGAACCTTTCTGCTCTGGGATGGCGGCTGTCCAATGGTTGACGGAAGGGACTGCTCAGCCCCATCCAGAAATGTCGCTCCAGCTCTTTGTCTCTGTCCTTCCTCACATGCTCCACGAACGTGAGCTTTCGGCATGGCCACGGAGTAGAAGGAGCAGCTTGACCACAGGCCTCGCAACGTGGTCGGAGAGAGGGCGTGCGGGACGGGCCGAGTGATTTCACACACGCTCTGTGCCGAAGCCCGAAGCCCGAAGCCCGGCCCTGCCTAAATTAGAAAGACAGAAGCAGCGCAAGTTCGTTGGGGCTTTGCTAATTTGTAGGCTGTAATTTGCCATTTCTCAAGAGGAGGTATTTATTTTATGAGGTCTGGAACCAAACTGACAACAAACCACAAATGAGGGGCGCGCGCACACACACACACACACACACACACACGAGAGGAAGGGGAGAGGGACGCATGGAAGTGGGAAATAAGTCATTCCATTTATGAGGGGAGGGATGGGAGGTCCTTGCCAAACGAGGGCTGCTAGCGCCGGGGCTTGGCAGCAGGAGAGACACCGGAAGATGTCCGCATGTTCCCATTCTTCATTAACATGCTCAGGATGCTGCATTGCCTCTCAGGGGAAGCTGTTTGCCCTCCCAGTTTTGCAATTCTCAACCTCTCCTGTCAGTCCCCAAAGCCACTTATTTTCAGACTAATCCCTCCATTTTCATGGGTAATCCACTGTCGGCCTAACCGCCTTGCCTTTTGTTCAGCAGGCTGTTCTTTCCAGCCTGTTTTTGTTGGGGAAGGATCAAACCTCCTTTAGAAATGTGATATGAAAGGGATGCGTAAGAGATGCATTTCAGTTTGTTTTTAGTCAAGCTTTTTCCAGTTCACACCTTCCTGAGGAAACAAAGATTCAGATGCAATCTATGGCTGAAGTCAGTACATTTCCGAGGTGACACTGTTACACACAGGCCAAAACTGTTGTGCTTGACAGTGTATGTTCATTTGAAAAATGTGCATGAAATGACACAGCTTTTGAAAATGCACTTTTAAAAAATCAAGGGGAGTAGAGAAACAAAATTTCGAAGATGTGAACAACTGTTGGATGTGCACAATCCAACAACGTTTGGATTGTGCACATAAAAATAAGCAGAGATTTTTCTGCAAAAAGCAAAAAAGAGAGCTTGCAATAATATGGACTCAGGTTGAATGGAGCTTTGTGATGGAATTTGGTGAACTTCAGAAACACCTCTAGATATGCAGAGCTGAGCGAAAATAGCCTGCAAAAATTCTCTACCGAATTTGTGGGAAGCAAACAGGAGGATGAAGGAAGAAATAGGTGAGAAAGGTAGATGGGAAGGGTGAGGGGATGAGTCCATGTTTCAACATTTTAAACATTAAATGAAGATACAGCCAACATTAAACTAAGATACAACCAACATTAAACTAAGTTTAAACATTAAACTAAGATAGAGCCAACTGGGGCCAGAGCTGGGTCCAGACATTTTGAGAGAGCACTTTCTCTGTGCTCAGTGGGAAAGTGTCAAAAAGACCGTCCGAGTTCCCCCATTCTTTGGTGAGAACAAAAAGGCAGAAGTAGCAGCCCTGCAGGAACAGTGGTGCCCCCTGCGGCCCCAGGGCAGGAACGCCACCATGCATCAGCACCACGCTTGGGCCTCTCTGGAAGAGGCATCTCAGCCTTTTGGGTGGCAGCAAGAGGCCAAGCGAGGGCCGGAAAGCCACCCAGTCGCTGTGGGTCAGAGGAACCGGCGCTGACCGACGGGGCGCAGCCACCTGCAGAACCCTCGCCTCGCCTCCGGGCCCGTGGATTCCCGCTCCAGGTCTGCACTCACCCGGAGCTGCTCCCGGGTCCCAGAGACACGACATGACCCTTTTCCATGCAGAGCACAGGGGCTGCTGGGCATCTTCAGCCTTCTTCTCTTTGTCCAAAACGAACACATTGTGAAACAGTTCTCATGGTGCCACCAAGAGGAGACACGGAAGCACAGTGAGTCGGAAGGGGCCTCCCTGGCCGCCTAGTCCGACCTCCGGCTCCAGCTGGCTCTGGTCATGCAATTCCCAACAGGGGGCTGCCCCGTCTTTCCTTGAAGGCCCTCACAACCTCCTGTGGAAGCCTCTTCGATACCCCAGGGGTCTGAATCATCTGGCAGTATTTCCTGACGTCCAGCCTGGTTCCTTGAGCTTTGCCCCATTGGATCATGTCCTTCCCTCCACCACAGGGGAGGACAGGTCAGGACCCTCTACCTTGTAACACCTCATGTACCTGTAAGTCGCTATAAGATCCCCTCGGAGTCTCCTCTTCTCCAAGCTGCAAAATCACAATCTCATCTCATATGGCAGCCCCCACAATTTGGTTACCGAACTTGTGACCCCGCTCTGACCTGGTACTAACCTTGCTATGTCCCTCTTATAATGTAGAGCCCAGAATTGGACACGGTGCTCCAGTTGTGGGCACAGCGGAGTCCTATTGAGTGGTACTAACGCCTCCTTAGATCTGGAAGCCATGCTTCTGACGATGCGACCAAGGGTGGCGCTCGCCCTCTTGACCACCGCATCACCCGCTGGCTCATGTTCAGCCTGCAGGCGACCAGC
Organism: Varanus komodoensis; assembly: GCF_004798865.1. NCBI lineage: Eukaryota > Metazoa > Chordata > Lepidosauria > Squamata > Varanidae > Varanus > Varanus komodoensis. The sequence goes on along the minus strand of NW_025335568.1, from coordinate 1,365,309 downwards.
ACCCCGAGGTCCCTTTCACAAGTGCTGCTCTCCAATCACTGGTCCCCATCCTGTACCTGTGGCACCCATTCCTGTTTCCCAAGTGCAAGACCCGGCACTTGTCCACACTGAACGCCACCCTGTTGCCCCCGGCTCACGCCCACTGCCTGTCCAGGTGCTCTTGATCCAGACAGCCTGCTTCTCCGTTGTGGCCACCGCCCCTCTCTGGTGTCGCCTGCGCCTCCTCCACCTCTTTGGTAAAAAACTAGCAAACAGGCACGCTTGTTCTTTGCTTCCATGTTTGCTGGAATGACATTTTTCTCCAAAACCGGGTGCACTGAAGGGCGCAAGATGCTGCACAGCAACTGGAGGGCGGTCAGCCTAAGGCGCGTGAGCTGGGACTGGCAAAAGGACCACCGGAATACTGCCCGACCCACTCCCATCGCCGTGGGGGCGGAATGCACTCTGCTTCTTGGCACGGACACGCTCACGGGAGGACGTGCTGGCCGGGCTGTGGGGCTCCGTGCATGCCCAGCCCCGTCCACTGCGTGGCCTCCCCAGACAGCCGGTGGCCCTGGATGTTGGACGGGCCTCCTGCGAGAGGCCAGGCACAGCCCAAGGAAGAGAGGGCTCGGCCTCGGGATCCACGGGTGTGTCACAGGCCAGACAAAGGCATCAGCGGCAACTTTCTGCTGGACGGTCCCAAGGAGTGGTTTTGCATGCGTGAACCCAGTCACTGCAGACACCCTGGCCGAGTGCTTTCCCTCTCTCCCCGCTTGCCCAGCTTCTTGCTATGTATAGATTAAAACCCTAATCAAAGAATGTGAAGACCTGTTAATTGTTTCCATCCAGCACACGCCTGCAGAATAAGAACCGGGCTGGCCATTCCATCGGTGGCCCGGGGCGCTTGCTTTGGCCCGCCGGCCGGCTGAGCCATCCAAGACGGGGATGTGCCTCCTTGACACGTCAGGGAAAGTTCCGTTCCGCTGCGGGAGCCCCGTAATGAGCTGTGGATGAAAGGCAGAGGAGAAGCCCCCTCCCGTCTTCCCCGCAACCGGAGGACAGAGCGAGCCAGACTTTCCTTCCTTAAAGGGACACAGAGCACCCAACCGCCGGCTCACGGCTCCTGGGAGCTGGGCTGACCAGGCCAGGCCGCTACTGTGTGCGGGGCTGGCAGGGGAGGAGGCCGAGGCTGAGGCCGGGAGGGAGAGCGGCCAGGCCTACGCTTCACGCACCCCATCCGGCAGGGCGACCTGCGCAGCCGCAGCCCCCTCCTTGCGGCTGTGCGTTGGGGGCCCGGAGGAGGCGCTTTGCGCACCTGCGTGCTTCTCTCCCTCTGGGTCTAGGCACATGGCTCCTCATTCAAAGGAGCCCAGGAAAAAGACCCCCTGCATGGAAGCGGGGTCAGGGAAAGTCTTCCAGAATCGATAAGCTGGTTGTAGGGCTGCATTCAACAGCCAAAACAGGCCCGTGCAAACCAGCAGGACGTTCTCTGACAAGGATCCCACCGGCGTGGACAGCGGGGAAGAGCAGCGTGCCCAGGGGGCTGTAGACGATCGCACGGAGGCCCGAGTGGTGCTCCCATCCCTATCGGCCCCACACCAGCTCTCCTGCCACAGGCCAGCGCAGGGACCGCTCCGAAGACCCCCGGTCGTCTCAGTCTCCTGCCGCTCTTCGTGCCGAGTCCCAGTCCCGGCTCGTGCACGACCTCCGTCCTGTGGACTGACGGGGAAGAGGCGATGGTTGTCAGGAGTGCAGACAGGGCCACCTGCTGGACCCCGGGGGCCCTTCCTTACCATCCAAAAGCCAGGGCTCTCTGGGCGATGCATGCCGTTCGTAAGCACAGGAGCAAATTTCTTTCCGGTATATGACATTTTAAAAGAAAAAAGTAGTGGCTAAAACTTTACTTGAAAAATGCAAACTGGATGCGCTGAAGCCTCTGGGATAGGTGCCCATCAGGCATTCAAACGTCTTCTGTCTTCCCAGGTGTGAGTGTGCGGGCAGGACCGCTTTTCCTGGGAAGACGACACCCGTTCCCGGAACTGCATCCCCCGTTGGAAAGGGGGCGCACGTGCTTCAGCGTGCTTTCAATGGCGCTTTTAGAAACCCCGCGATTTCGCGCTGTGGGGAAAAGGCACGTCCTGGAAAAGAGGCAGAGGCATGAGCACGTTCCCCACCTGGAGGAGCTCAAAAAAGCGGGGATAATGGAAACCGGAGCGAGCCAGAAAGAGCTTTCCAGACGGCCTCAGCAAGCCTGGAAGCAGCTGATCTCCCCTCCTTCCCGTCTCCCACACAAAGGGTCGCTCCCCTTCTGCCTCTGGCTTAGCACCCACTCGGGGAGCTGCTCCGTTGCTCGCGCTGTGCATGCCGGCCCTGTTCCGGCAGGCCCTGTTCCGGCAGGCTTCCGGCTTGTTTCTTCGCTCGCCGCCTCGGGCAAGGCACCGGAGGGGCGCTGAAATCCCCCGGGACCGCCCTGCACTAAGGCACGTGTGGCCTGCTCCCGCTCGTAAGCCACCGTCCCCGGCCCCACAGCGGTCCGGGGCCAGCGTTTGGCCAGGAAGCTGGGAGTGGGCTCCCGGCGCCCGGCGTTCCGCAGCGGCTGGGTGCCTCGTCTGCCGCTGCCCCTCGGACAAATCTCCGAGGCCGGTTTGGTGGCATGGGGCAGACCCAGGGAGGATGCGGCCCCTCTGGATTAGGCAGATGGAAGTTGGCCGGCCCTGCTCTGTAGGCCGGCCTGGGAAAGGAGGGCCTCTTCCGCAGGGTCCCGCTTCTGCACGAAGACGGCGGAGTCCCCTAGAATGAGAAGGTGCATGGGGCCCCTGGGGTCCGTACCGTTTGGGGACTTTGGGGGCTCTTGGGACCCCCTGGGCTGGGCATGGTGAGGCCCCCGTGCTGAGAATCCTCTTGGGCAGCCTCTGTTCACCTCGGATCCCCCGTGCGGCTGCACTGCGAAGGCAGTGGGCCCGTGACGGCTTGGGAAGCGGCCAGCTCTCAGCCCCGGTTCCACCCCGCCTCTTGTCTGCACCCCTTGGGAAAGTGGATCCCGGGGGTGGAGCGGGAGAGTTGTGCCGGGGCCGGCTGCGCCCCCCGGCGTGTGGGCACCGGCTTTGCTGCAGAGGCCGAGGCGCCTGACCCAAGCCCCGGCCTTCGAGGGTGCCCTGGCGAGCCGGGCGTCTCGCGTTCAGTGAGCCTGGCTGGGGGCACACCGGGCGGAAAGGCGAAGCCCCCTGGGGGCCGGCTCGCAGGGCCTCGGACGGCCACGGTGGCGCAGGGGCCTGCAGAAAGCCAGGTGCCCGCCGTGGGGTTTTAAAGCCTGATTTATTGGGGAGCTGTGGGCTGCAGCCGAGAGCGATATTGTTTCCAGGTTCTTAGGCATGGCTCGTAACTTTTTATGGGCTGTACCTTCACGGTATTGTTCGGCCTTCCTGCCTGTTCTGTGTTTAAGGAGCAAAGCCATTTCAGTCCAACTAATCCAGGTCTGGGCCACTTCTGCTGCTGCCCGCCCCTCCCCCCCCGCCCCCGCCCGACGTGTCCATGGTGGAGGCGGGGGCACGGCTAAGAGCCGGGGGATCCATGACTCATGGGGAGGACACATTGGGGTGACCGGCCCTCCCAGCTAGCCCGTACTCCTTGAATTCCTCCAGGTGCACTGCAGAAGCGACGGACTCCAGTTCCCATCAGTCCCAGAGAACGTGGCTAAGGGTATCCTCCACGTAGCATCTCCGGCATGATCCAGCCACCAGGAAAGGGTGTGCCCCGGTGGCAGGCCCGATCCGTTTGGGAGCGGGCAGCAGGGCAGCACAGGCCGCGGGGAAGGCCCTTCGGGAGCGCCTGGCCTCCGGCGGGCCGCGGGCGTGGGGTGCTGCCCTCCGGAAGAGGCCCGGTCACCCGTTGTGCCCAGGGGTCTCCGGGGGCCAGCAGTCCTTCCGGGCCGATGGGCAGAATCCACACAAGTCGCAGGCTTGACGCCTTCCTTGGTACGCCTGGTGCCCGGAAGGATCGACTGCCCGGGATGGCGGCCAATCAGCCCAACCATGACCTCCCTCTCCAACCTGAGATTCGGCCAGGCTGGCTGGGAATGATGGGAGTCGCAGTCCAACGCACCTGGGGGGCCCCAGGACAGGGAAGGCCGCCCCAGGCTCAGGGGAGGTCTGCGGGCAGATGTCTTCCTTGATCATTTTGTGTCACGGATCCTGCCGAGAGCGGGGTGGCGTGGCGGGAAGAGCGAGCCACGGAGCTCCCTGGATGACCGGGCCACCGCAAACCGGCCTCACAGGGTTGTTGTTGTGAGGATCAAATGGAGCTGTGTAAGCCGCCCTGGGTTCCTTGCAGGTGGAAACGCGGTGGGATTCGAGGCAAGGGTAGCAACGGCAGCAGCAAAAGCAAACAACCGGGCTGCGTGGCGAACCGTCCTGCAAAGTCTGCCTTCCCGCTTGGAAAGCTGGCCAGACAACCCACTCCTCCAAAAGGGGGTTGAAGGGGGGGCGGCGCCTTTTCTGCGTGTTCCCAGCATTCGGCAAGCCCTCAAGGAGGCATCTGCGCAGCTCTGCGCTTAAGGAGCCCCGTTCTGGGCACGGGGGGGGGGCGGCCCGGCCCCCCCTGCGTCCCGGAGCCCGTGAAGGTGCCCTCAGCTGGCCTTTCCCGTTCCGGCCATGCGGCCTCTGCCCCCACCTGCGTGACTCAGCCCCCTGAGTCGGCTCGGGAGGTGCGGCCCCAGTGAGCGCTGCCCTGGGGGGGGACGCCCCGCTTCCCCTTCCTTCCCAGGCCAAGGGTGGCCAACCCGGGTGGGCACCGGGCCGAGACTGGGCTGCGCCTCCCGGAGAGGCATCCCCAGCTGGGGGGGAGGTGCTGAGGTGGGGCCTGAGCACGGCGGTGCCTGCGGACGGCCTTGTGGAGGGCTCACCCGGGGGGTCACGCGTCCCGTGACCATGGGCGGGCCGGAGGCGAGAAAGGCAGGGCCACCGGCTCGTCCCCCCGCTTTTGCCTTCTCAAATGGGGCAGAACCGCAAGGACTGGGAAGTGCTGGGCTGGCCCCACGGGAGTGATGGGGTGGCGATCCGGGGAACCCCTGAACACAGCCAAGCCGAGCGGTTCCCTCCCTGGGCCGGAGCGCAAGCGCAGCCCCTCACTTGCCCGAGCCATGGGGACGGCCCCAAGCCACCAGGTTTCTGGGCACACGAAGCGGAAACGGCCGCCAACGTGGCTCCCGTTCCTCTCGGGAACTAACAAGATGCGAAACGGCCAACAATTCGCTGCCCTCCCGTGGCACCCCAGAGCTGCCGCCCAGGGTGAGAGGACAAGCCCTCCCTTCATGGGACCCCTGCCCCTGCACCCATCCCTCGTCCCAGCCGGTGGACGGAGGGCCTCTTCCCCCGAGCCGCGTGGCTCCGGCTAGGAGTCGGGGCCGTGGGGTGAGGGGGCTGCCGTTGCCCGTGCTGCTTAGAAAGGGTGCGCCAATTTTAAGATCCCACTCCTCCTCTCGAGCATCGTGTGCATCGCAGCATTTTCCGTGCGTGCGGTGGGCAGCTTTCCGCTGCCCGGCTCGGGGTGCCGCCCGCCCTACCCGGAGAGCAGCCGCGGTGGGGCCAGTCGTGCCGCCCTCTGCGCCCCGGCACCTTTGCGCCTTGGCGGGAGGGCCGAGCAAGCCGAGCCGCTGTTTCCCGGCTCTTTGGAGGCCCGCGTGCATGGCCCCTCTCCCTCGGCCCCTGGGCCCGGGCCGGATGCGCGCGTGCGGCCCGCTCGGCCCCATCTGCTCGCTCTCTTTTCCACGGCTTCTCTGCCCTTGCATGACCCTCATTAATAGAGGCAGAAAAGCCGTCTGTCTGTGGACGGGTCGCTTCTCGCTTTTCCTCCCCTCCAGCCCTTCCCCTTCCATTCTTGGGCTCGTAATATTTTATGAGTCGAGTGATTCTGAGAGACTAATTGCAGGATGCCCTTGTTATTTCCATGTTGTGCTCCATAGCCAGCCGGGGGTAGACAAACTGCGCTTGTCCCGTCGCCGCCTCGGTCGCCGTGCAGCGGCATTTCCCCCGTGTGGCACTTCCGTTCGCATCGGCCGCCCTGGGGTGCTTGGGCAGGTCCCCCGAGGCTGGCGGGCTGCAGAGAGGCCCCCCGACTGGCCGGCCGGCTTTTGCGGAGAGAGAGCGCGACGGGGGCCCCGGTGAGCGTCCGCCGATGCCGCCCGCCACGCCCCCAGGCTCCGGGGTGGAGATATTTCCCAAGGACCCCTTCAGGGGCAGGAGGAGCCGGCTGGGGGCAGGGGCGGTGTCGCCGGCCACCGCTCGCTCGGCACCTGCAGCTCGCCTTTGCGCTCTTCGCGGCCGGCCGGCAGTCCTGTGGGCTGGTGCCGATCTGTCCCTCCGAGGGGCCTGCCTCTCTCACTGCTGGCTCCAGCGGCCCCTGCCTGCCCCCTGCCCCCGCCCAGGGCCCCCCGCCAGCTGCCCGAAGGGCTCCTCCGTCCACCCGGCTTCTCGCTCTGGCTGCCTGGCACCGCCTCCCCAGGTGCTCGCCCTCTGCTGCAGGCCATGGCCGTCCCAGCTCTCTGCTCGAGCCCCCCTTTCCCAGGGAGTCCAGGCAGAGCCGTACCCTTGGAGCCCACCCCTCAGCCCAGAGGGCGGCTCGCAGGGAAATGCAGCAAGGTCAGCAGCCGCTCCGGAGCCCCCTCGGCCTCAGTAAAGGCCCTGGCCAGCATGGCAGGACCAAGGCCCAGCAAGCAGCTGCCTCCTGCTTGGGCTACCGGCGACCAACCTGGGGGCGGGGTGGCCAGAAAGCCGTGCAGGGGCCAGGGAGCCGCTGCAAGAACCGCAGCAAGAGGGCCTGCTGGGGGCCTGGCCACCCGGTGAAGCCGCAGGCGGGCCTGGCCTCCCTCAAAGGCCCGGAGGGGGACCTTGGCGGGGGGATGCGGCCTCCGGGCGGCCCGTCCCGGGGCGGCCCTTGCCCGCTTCTGCATCCCCAGCCATGCAACTTTTGCAGTGCCTGAAGCGGAGCTCAGAAACACGCGGGCCACGACTGGGAACATCCTGCGAATCGTGGGAGCCGACCGTGAACATGTGCCAGTGGCTCTCTGCTCCCCACACGCTTTCTCAGACAGGGACGCGTGAAGCATCTGGTGGGTTTTTTGAGGGGGGGGGCCTCTCAGTTTCCCCCAGACGCAGGGCCACTTTCTTGCCACCCTGAGCCCACCTGCCTGGAGAGCGCACTGAGCGTTCATGTGCGTGCCAGACGCGGAGCCTCGCATGCACACTGTGCAAGGCACGCCCCCCCTCAGCACCCGTGTCTCAGCGCTCTCCCCAGCTCGCTCGGAGGCCCCCCGGAACCCTCCTCTCGCGTGGCCCGGCTGGCCCGTGGCTCCTGTCCCCAGGACGGGGCAAGAAGGCTCCGGAAGGCGGCAGGGGACAAGGACGCCCTGCAGGGTCGGTCCGTGGTCTGGCCACAGGCAACCTGGGGGCCGAGGTGCCCGCCCAGCACCAGTCTTGGGGCCCGCTCCATGGCGCCAGCGCAGCTGGGGCTGCGGCCCGATCGCCCCTGCTGGCCGTGTGGACGGAGGCTCGAGGGGGGCGTTTGGTGCCGTGAGAGAGCAACCGGGTGACGGTCGTGGCGAAGTGCATGGGACGGGGGCTCTGGAGAGCGGCGCTCTAGACCGCTGGGCCATGGAGCCCGCTGGGTGACTTCTGCCGGGCTCTCATGGGGTTGTTGTGGGGAAGAAGATGAAGAGGAGGGGGATCCCGCCAGCTGCCTTGAGGGAGTCCCTCGGAAGGGACAAAGGCAGGATTTAAATGCAGCACATAAACAGGAACGGATCGCACTGAGCTCCAGCGCGGCTCCCACCTCTTGCTCGCTTGGCCTGCCAACTCCTCCTTGGCTGCCCTCCCATGGCCGCCATTATGTGCTGGTGCCCAGGACCGTCGCTCGCGTGTGCCACTGCCCCACTGGGCAGGCCCTCCGGGCCCACGCCCTGCACAGAGCTGGGTGCGCCGTGGGCTGCCTGGAGGCGTCAAAGGGGCGCCCTGCGCGGAGCCCAAGGGGTGGGCATGGCCCCCTCGGCCGCTCCGTCTGGGCTCCTCTCCTGCCCTGAAAGGCTCGGCGCTGAGCTACCAGGACATTTTCCGCAAGAGGCAAGCGGCCATCGGGAGCTGAACGGTTTCAGGTGCTCGCCGCTTCCTTAATCCAAGATTTTCCTTTCCACATAAACAGCTGCTCTAACCTTTCCTTCATCCAGAACTAGAAAAGCGGAGCCTTTCCAGGGGATTCTGCACTTGGTGCACCTCGCCAGCGAGCAGACGCCGTGCGTTAGGCGGGAGGGGCGCATCCAAGGCGACGGGATGGGAGCGGGACCTCGACCAGCGCTGCTGGGAAAGGATTGGCCTGGACGTGGCCCTCGGAGGCCAAGAGGAAGCCTGGGAGCAGCAGAGCTGCTGCTCTGCGCTTGCACCTCGCCGCTTGGCATCGCGACCGCGCCGGGCAGCGGACACCTTTCCCCCCGCCTCTCCACGGGCCCTCCGACCGCCTTTTCTGTAAGCCGTAACGCGGGACGGACACACATTGGATTCATTACTTCAGAAATGCAGACAATTTGGAAGCGATGCTTGAATTTCAGGGTGTGCCACTCTGTCTGGCCCCAGAGGAGTGCAGTGGCGGGGAACCACGGGAGGGCCTTCCCGCTCCGTCGCTCGCTTGCTCGGCGCGTTCGGAGTTACAGCCGGGGTGCCTGACTTGAAGGCCGACCTCCGTCCCGCCCCTTCGACACGCTGGCCATCTACCCTTCCCAGCACCCTGATCCCTCAGGCTTGCTGTTTGCACTTGCAGTAAATCTTTTGCCCCAGAGCAGAGCAGAGCAGAGCTTGCAGCATCAAAGCAAAAGCCACGCGGCCATTTGCAGACGGATGGAATAAGCTTGCGCGCCAGTGGAGTTGGGCATCAGGTCGCCTTCCAAGACCGAGACCAGTGAACCGGCCTGCTCTTCTGCCAAAGGCGCATCCCCGGCAGGGCAAGCCTTCCATCCCAGTGGCACAGGCTCCCAGGGGAAACGTGCGCAGGGCTGCAGCGCGATTTCCTGCTGCGACGCCGGGAGGGCTTCCCTTTGAAATGCGTGTGGATCCGGGGTAGATGAAGGACGGAGGGCTCAGGGACCACGCGAGGGCAGTGCTCGCACAGAAGCGGGTGGAGCTGCCCCCCTTCGCCCCCCTCGCTCTGCCTGCTTCTGGCATTCCCCACTCTCTCCTCCCTCCCTTTCCCCTGCCCAGTGACAGGCTTGGCCTGGTCCCATGAGCAGGTATGGATGCTATCCTGACGGAGCCTCCAGGGTGAGGGGTAGCCTATCTCAGACTACTGGCGGTGGGCTGCTGCAGCCACTGCCACGCATGTGAACTCCGGGGGGCCCTGAATGAAGGTTGCCGCAAACTCGGTGCCAAACCCGAAAGATCTTTGGCCTGATTCTGCGGGGCAACTCTTTCTCCCTGGCGTGCCAAGGATTCCAAAGAACTGCTCGGAACAGCCTCCGCCTGAAGGGCTGAGGCGAGCGCCCTTGTCATTTGACCGTATGGAGCCACCTGACCAGAGGTCCGGGCTTCCGTCCCTTCCTCGTCCGGGAGGAGCAAACCCCACTTGCAAGCGCCCGGCATTCCTGCGCTGCCGAATTGCTCCTGGTTTCCCCCTGCAAAGAAAGGAACCGGGCGAGGGAAGCTCCGGAAACTGCCTTTCCCGCTTCCACAACCTCCAGCTGCTCCTCTGCCTCACCAGGCGGAAGCAGCTGCCTTTCCCGAGGCTCCTGGGGGCTGGGGAAGGCAGTGGGGGGCAGATGCCTGCCTCCCTGCCCCACTTGAGCAGGGTTTGAGGCAGAGACCCACCGAGGAAGGGAAGGCAGTTGGGGAACCGCCTGGAGGCGAAGGCACCGGAGCCTCGGCCTTGCCCGCCACCCAGGAGCGAAGGGATGGAGCCGCATGCGGCAGGGGGAGGCAGAAGCCGGCGTGATGGGCTCTGGCCTGCGCCCCCGCCCTGATGTACCCTGCGGTGCGGAAATACCCTGCGGGGGGCGGAGGAGCACCCTGTGGCCTGCCCCGCTTCGCCACCACCCCCTTGCAGGGGCCCTGGTGTCGCAGGCGAGGGGAGAGCGCTCCCCACAGCGGCACAGTCCGCGGCTCTGCCCCTGCCCTGCCTCCCCGCAGCCACCCTTTTTCTGGACTAACGAGCCTCTGCCAGTGGGTGCAGCGCAGCACGGTTGCTCCGGCCCCGATCCGGTGGTGGCCCTTCTTGCACCTTCCCCGCTCAGCAGTGCCCTTTTTCGGGCTCCGTGGCCAGAGCCAACGGCCAGCAGTCTCTCGGCGTGCGTTTTCCTTCGCTCCGGCTGCCTGCACATTCTGGGGATGAGGAGGTCCAGCCGAGTGCCAGGGCCAGGCCCTCCGGGGCCACAGCCTCCTCCCCAGTTGCTCCGGGCATCTCACCGCCCTCCGTCACCACAATGCGGCGCAGAGGTGGTGGGGCTCCGCTCCTCTGGGAAATCCTGCTCCTTGCGCCAAAAGCAAGAGCATGCGGCAAGTACTGAGGATGGCATTCAGCACATGCTCAGAGAGCCTTTCTCTGCCAGGCGCTGCATGTCTTCTGGCTCAGCCCATGCGGTTCCCAAGGGGTCCTGCTCCGAGGGTGTTCCAGCTTGTGACGGCGGTGCCGCTTCATCCCCAGGTGTCCCAGCCATGTCTGGAAGGACACGATCGCCTCCCTGTGCAAGGGCGATGCTCCAAGGATTTCCATGCGGCGGAGGGGGCCGCTCCGGAATTGGCCCTCCGGCTTTCGGAACATTTCTTGCCCTGTGGAAGAGGGTCCCCTGTAGCTCTCACCTGCAGGCTGCTGGAGAATGGCTCTTGCTGCATGTTTCGTGCAGGTGTCACCCACACCTTCTTCCCCCAGAGCACCGCCAGACCCTCCGCCAGCCTTCAAGCAAAGGGGGCTTGACGTCACGGTTTACCCCCAAAATGTTGTCCCAAGCCACCCTGGAGGTTTAGAAGAGTGTTTTCCCATCCTTCCACAGTTGGGGACTGGTGAAAACAGGAGAAGCCCCTCCGGGACCACTGAGGCAGAAACATGAAGCACCCTGCACATAATCCAGTATTCTGTGTATTAGTCTGCTAAGACCATACCAAGAGGAGAAGGAGGAGGAGG